>NW_022883358.1:0-18310 GCF_011952255.1 Bombus vosnesenskii | reverse complement strand
TGGAAGATTAGGACACTTTGCGAGGGAGTGTCAAAATGGCGTCCAAGCGGGAAGCAGTAACGGCTATTGGCATGGGCCAACACGTGGTCGAAGCAGAGGAAGAGGGAACAAAGGCAATACGAGCAGAGGACGTGGAAACTTTCATCGTCAATCAACAACCGGCAGGGGCGAGCATGGAAACTCAAGAGCAGGCATATGGACAGCAACGGCGCACGCAGCAAACAGCAGTGAGACGAATGAAATAAGTAAGAACGAAATAGTGTGGCTATTAGATAGCGGTTGTACCGATCACATAATTAATAATATAAATTATTTCGATAAATCCATCGACCTAAAAGAACCGGTAAATATATATTTAGGCGATAATAGACCGATAAAAGCGACAAAAGTTGGGAATGTTATAAGTTATTTTGAAGCATTCGGAAAACAAAATAAAATAAATATGAGGAAAGTATTTTACGCGAAAGAAATGTCCGCAAAATTGATTAGTTTAGGTAAACTAACAGACAATAAGAATACGGTTATTTCCAAAGGAAATAATGCGAAAGTAATAGATGAGGATAATAAACTTACAGCTGTAGCGTTCAAAGAGAATGGGACATATAGAATAAAAAGTATATTGAAAGGGAAGAAGCACTTAGTAAACAGCGCCAAACGTAGTGGTATGAGTAAAAAGGAAAAATGGCATAGGATGTTAGGACACGTAAATTTTAAATATTTAGAGATTTTGGGTAAAGAGCAGCTAGTGACTGGCATACCGAATGAATTTGAAAAGGAACTTTTGAAATGTAGGGTGTGTATAGAAAGCAAAATGCATAACTTACCTTTCAAAAATAATCGAACTAAGGCTAGGGAAATAACGGAAATTATTCATACGGACGTATGTGGTCCCTTTAAGACCACCGGATTCAATGGAGAAAAATATTTCATTTCATTTATCGATGATTATAGTAAAATAGCTAGGATCTATTGTATAAAATCAAAAGATGAGGTCTTTGATTCTTTCGTACAGTTCGTAAATGAAGCCGAAAATTTAACGGGCAAGAGGTGAAAAATATTAAGATGCGATAATGGTAAAGAATATTTAAATAATCGAATTTATAAATTTGCTAGGGATAAAGGTATAAGAATAAATAATTGCCCAACATACGTACATGAATTAAACGGGACAGCGGAAAGGTATAATAGAACAGTGATGGACATGGCGCGTTGTTTGTTAGCGGAAGCGAAAGTACATAAAAGGTACTGGCCGGAAATAGTTTGTACAGCGGAATAACACCAGCTCAGATAAATGACCCTCTAATTTACCTTTGTCCTCATCGACGTCAGTGATTTTAAAGCTAGTTATAAAGTGCACTTCTCAGCCAGCGTCCACGGCAGTCAATATTATTTAACGGGTCTTGACGCGATGTAAAAAGGGAAAAAGGAGGAAAGAAGGAACAGGGAAGCAAAGAGGAAAAACGAATTTTTCATTTTCTCGAAACTGGATCAAGTTTCAGGCTGCTCGCCAAAGAGTCTGTAGCTAACGAGACAAGATTAGACAAACCACGCTTTAAAATCCCCACAGAACTATAATAATCCTCGAAATCAATACGATTCGTCGATCCATCGCCTGATTAAAAAATGAGATAGGATGAAGCTCACTAGTCGGCCTTTGAACTTTCAATAGTGATTCTCTGTAAATGCTTGAAATTGACGCTTGGATTCTTTCCAGATAAACTAGCTTTGCCCCTCCCTCCCTTTATCTATTTTCTTAGATCGACTTAGACTGCCACAACATATTATCTTTCTTCTTTTCTTTTCTTTTCTTTTGATCTTTTAAAGCCCTAAATCGCTGGCTATTTTGTATACTATATATTTTGTACACTCAATTACTCTGTAAGTCATAAGTACATATGTTTTACAACGTTATTTGTCATATTTCAGTTAAACCGCAGAAAAGCCAGAAATATATTTGCAGCGTGTTTTAACGCGTCCCTGGCAAAGATCTCAAAAACGAGTTGCGACACAATTTAAAGCGACAAATAGCACCGCGTATCTCGTTGTGGTAACACACGGTTCGCCAGCTTTTTAAAGCGCTCTCCGTTTGCTTTTTCCTCTCTTCCCTGTCTCTTCGTTTTTTCTTAACGAGCAAAACCATTTTCGCGAGGACGAGAGTACGGAAATGACGTACTGGCAATTTTGTTTTGTGATAATACAAGCAGCTCGGTTTCAGTGACTTAAACTTGGGCCCGAGCTTCTACTTATCCCTACCTTCCTTTCCTTTATTTTCCCTTCTATATCGGTTTTGCGGTTTTCCGCATTTCCATCACAATAAACCATGTTTTTTCTCGATTTTACATGTTAGCCAATGATTCACGGCAAAAGCGTCGACTGTAAAAATATTTGTAGTTGCAATAGCAACAAGTATGTTTTCTCAAATAGAAAATATTGGGAGCGTACTAGTGACGAGGGCCTCAGGCTTGATAACGAATCCGTGACCAACGGGAGGACAGGTTCCCTTGCTCTAACTCACACGTGCACCACTCCCTGCTCGTAAGGCACTCGACTTCCTTCACCGATCAGCTCTCTAGCAAGACTGCTCGTCACCCCAACGACGCCACCGAAACAAGACTCCGGTCGAGTGTCTCAGTACACACGATCCTCCGATCGACGTACGATTGCTATCGGTTTGGACTTGCGATTGTTTCGTTATGGCTATATTAGGCTCTAGGTTGCAAGGTTAGGGTGTTGTCCTGAAGTTCCAGAGGGGCCCCGGCGTCCTTTCGTCTCCGACTCGGCCATCCTGACACTTACACGTCCTCGTGTGTGGCCTGCTGGCTTAGTCTACCCGTCGGGGCTTCCACCACGCAGGCATCGACCCGGCGCTCGTCCTCGGGGCAATGTTTTTCTTCTCGCCGCGATGGACAGCGAGACGCGATGTGTCCCGGCATGTGGCAGTGAAAGCACAACGCTTTTGGTGGTGCAGCCGGTCGGCTTTCCTCCGGGCGTCGGGGGTCCTTCTTCGGTTCCCACTTCGCCCTCTTGCGGCATTCGAATATCGGATGTCCGTAAATACCGCAGTGGCCACACCTGGTCCAGGGGGCGGGTGACCTGCCTCGTTTGTTTCCGGAGCTCGCTAATGACCTCCACGACGGGGGCGTTGGCCACTCCGTGTATAGGAAGGGCTTCATTTCTCTTTGGAATAGTTTCACCGACGTGATGTCACTCGTGAGCGCTAGTCGTTTAAAACGTTCATCGCGCGAGCCCAGCAGATGGAGGGCGGTGGCGGCGAGTACCTCTTCCCTGGTTGAATTTCGCCACTTCGACCCCAGGAGGGTGATGATACGATTTCCGTACGCTCCTGGTGTTTCGCCGTCCCGCGGTAGTTCCTCGGCTACCTTGATTAGCGACGCGGCTGCTACTTCTTGGCCACCGAAGTGCGCGGCGAATTGTTCCTTAAAATCTGGCCAGGTGAGCTCGCCGCCGTTCATTATCTGCGTAAGCCAATACGCTGCCGGACCCTCTAGGGCACGGTTTAGGGCAGAATACAGTGCGCTGTTCTTCAGGGGGTGGTCCCTCATGAGCAGGCCGACGGCTGTGCACCAGGCGGCTGGATCTGCGTCCGCGGCTTCGGGGTTGAAGCGCGGTAGCGATACCCAGGTTGCCCGGTGTCCTTTCTTCTTCTTCTTATTCTTCTTCCTCTTCTTCTTCCCTAGCGACCGCTTTAGTGCGCGCACGATACTCTTACGATCCCGTGCCGACAACGTGTGTTCGGATGCCACTTCTGATGTCGAGTCTGAATCCGAATCCGAGCTCGAGTCACATTCCGAGTCCGAGCTCGAGGCGCCCTCCCGGGCAGGGCTCGCGTGAGATTTGATTCCGTGTTGGAGTTCTCCATCGTCCGGTCGCGGGTGGGGTACTTCCAGATGTAGCAGTATATGCACCACTGCGAACAGGCAGTACATTGACAGAGATTATAGAAGTAGCATTGGCAACTACTACTTATGAACCAAATAACAGGCAAACAAAAATAATTCCGCAAGACTTTCTTGACAAAATCAGAGGGAAAAAGGTAAGCGAAAGCAAAATGACAAAAACATAGAGCTCGTGAAAGCAAAAAAACATCTAAACAAACTTGCAAAGGAAATAGAAAGTAAAATAAAAGATCATAATAATAACGAATTCTCAAAATTCATAGATTCACTTTCTGCGTACGAGAATTCCAACTATTTCCTATGGAAAGCCACGAACAAAATAAAGGAGCCAATTAAACTAATCCCAGCAATCAGATTAACGGACAACACATGAGCCAGAAGCAACGAAGAGCAAGCTGAAGAATTTTCCAACCACCTTTGTTGAAATTATCTCTTCGAGGAACGCGTGATGAATGTGTAACAGAAATATATTTAAGTATAAGTGTAACTGTAAGTATAAGTATAAATATAAGCATAAGTATAAGTACAGTGTATACTAATCCAGAACCACACTGTGGCAGCGTTACATTACAACAGAGCTTCGAAGCCATGAGTCTATGGGTATTTATATAATTACGAAAACTGGCCCATCTATATATACCCTGCTGCACCATCTGTGCATGGCATATTCCTAAAAAAGGCTATGAGACTGAGAGGCCCTTCAAATTGATTTAGAGCTAAACAATACTCAATAGCATCGGGGACTAAGAGAACTAAACGCTAGAGAAGATGTAGTTTTCCTAGAAGTGAGTATTACTTCAACACCCTCCCTAACACTCGAAATCTTTACAAACGATTAATTTTTAACATCATTGTTATTTTTCAGACCTAATTTTTGTCGTAAATATTGAAATCTTGGTTTCGGTAACGCCTTCGTAAATATATCTGCTTGTTACGTCCGGCGACTCTCTACACAAAGCAGACTCCACGCCACGTGAGTTCTATTAGAAACAGTGACAATGACTGTTTTGTATCGTATCTGGTTATATTATTTATTGTTCTTACTTGGTGCCCGATTTTTGTTAGTTCCTTGCATATATTTTTGGTGTTTGTTCTTGGGTATAGGTCTCTAATTACTACTTTGTGGTTCTTTTCTGTTTTGAGCTGGTATGTATGATGTATGGTATGTTTAATACTTGCGCCACTTTTCGAAAGATTTTTGGAGTATTTGTTTGCATTTTGACTTGTTCCAGTTTTAATTCCTTTATACTGTAGTTTTCTCTTCCGACAGTTTTGTTTAATAGTTCAATAAGGGTATCTGTTATTTGAGCATGAATGTAGATCGGTGGTGGTTTAACGATATGTGTTGTCATTTCTTCCTCTGAACTCGTATCTCCGTCTTTTATCAGTGAGCTGAAAGAATTTCGGAGTGGGATGTCCTGTAGCCACTGGTGCATTTCTGTATCGGGAATTTCTATAGCGCTTGTATTTAGGATTATTTTACGCCTTTTGTGAGCTGTTGCTACCTTCCAGTTTTCATCTTGATAGGATAGTTCGTTATTGTAACTGTTTTCTTCCTGCTTTTGCAACGTTTCCATTTCTTTTATAGGCTTTCCTGTTCTTTGTTAATTGGTTGTTTTCTGCTTAACGTATTTGTAGCTTCATTTATGAAACATATGTCACCCTTTTTTGTTTGGCGGCGGTATTGGTTGTTGCATTTTGAAACTTTTACCATGTGACAGTGTTCGTTAACGTTTTAACCTCCTAAATTCACTATTTATCGCATTAACACTGGAGCACATTTACTCGCGCCTGTTTACCTCGGCTGCTCGGGCAGAATTGTCATTACAGTGCAATTATCTATATTGTTACATCGAGGCCTTTCATCTACAATTTTTAACATTTTCTTCTACATAATATTTTAAAATTTGTTAACAATCACTGTTTACAAATTGACGGCAAGTACCTGATTCGGGATTATACGTTCTATATACATCGAACGTAACAATAAGAAACACAGAAAGCAACTGAGATATAACACGACATTGAAATTAGAAATTAATTACACCCTCGTAGTGGTGCCTGCATCAGCTTGGACTAATTCGCAAACGATGGAAGTTGTATATGTGGGAGATGAAAGAACACCGGAGCCTTTGGAATTTTGGATAATCCCGCAACATTGTAACCTAGAGTCTACTATAGCTGTAATTGAACAATTGTAGTTATTCAATCCGATTGTAATTGTTCGAGAGTTGTGATAATGAGCTTGGGCTCGAGGCGACAGTCTGTCGCCCAACGTAGCCGCGGTCAAGGGATGAACGCTTTGCCTAACAAAGGTATGGAGTAATTCTATAGCTCTCCTTAAAAGAAATATTCGTGGCGACACGCGACAGTAAACATTCCAACGGTTTCTGTCCCGTGGCTCGCCACACGCAGACCCTATTCTTCGAGTAAGATGATTGCCAGATGTCGATGCGTCTCCGCAGTACATGTTCGGCTAGCCCGAGGGCCCGTTATAAATCTTAAGGTTTAGTTAACTAAAGTCCTTCAAACAGACAAACAGTCTTTGTCCCAACTACGGGAAGATAGGGGAGACATATTTTTCAACGAGCGGCGTCTCCCACTAGCAACTTTCCCTCGAGGGCGGCTAGCATCTTTTTCTAACCACCGATATGGAGATTGACCAATTAGCAGCAACGTCAATTTCCCTTACTTTCTGAACGAAGGCTTTTCTCGACGAATCCGATGATCTCGTGTCCTTAGACACACCCCATTATAGTTTTCCTCTGTGGCATCATCGGGACGGGAAAGGCATTCTCGCTCGCGATCTCACTGATGAAAGGAGTAACCCTTTACGACCAGTGAATATTACGCATCCGACTTAGATTTTGTGAGTGCGTTCATCTATCATCCCGTTGACCGCGGATTCGTTATTGAACCTAGGATCATTGTCATTAGTTTCTCGAGTACCTAACTACCACGGTTACTTGTCCGGTTGTATAATAATCGTATTTGCACTAGTCCATGTCTTCTCCATTGCATAACGACAACGTGTAACCCAAACGAAGATTCGTTTCACGCCCCTAACCTTAATTCTAATGTCCGCTCCGACATCAGAAGTGGGATCAGTGCCGATTATAACAGTGCAAGAGCTTCGTGCTTACCATCATCGACCATCGTGCTTACGACCATCGTGCTTACGACCATCGTGCGCGAGTTAATCCCGTCGCTAGTGCAAAAATCGAGTGTGGAACCTAACAATTTTTCGACTCCGCTGCATGGTGCGCAGCTACCAATCTGATTATGGAGGAAGATCCTTTACAAAGCAGTGCCCTGAATATAATTTCAATACCGAGTGTCGAATCGACTTCTACGTAGTGGAGGCGCTAACTGGTAGATCAAGCCATCCGTGTGTGTCGTTTCCATTTTACCCCGATTTCGGAGCCGAGTGTTCGCTAATTAAAGAATCCGTAGTCTTGAGAATCTCTGGCAAAAGAACGATTGATATAGTATTAATGCGAGGAATAAGAAATATTGGTACTAAACGTATCGCTCAAATCTTGTCCATTGCAGGTGTCGGTGGTTAGAGATAAACTTTTCATGTTCTCGCTGATAGTTATTTAACAATACGATATCGCGATTGCTCGTTAAATTTTAAGCCAAGATTTTGACGTAATATTACACAAAATAGCCTCGCTATGTGTAAAGCAAAAATAATTAATGCCTGTAATAAAACCGCTGAATACGAGATCGATGTTAATGAAGTTGACAATGAGGTACGTGGTAGTGATAAAAGTCGATTAATCTTTCTTTACGAAAATTCAGAGATTCATCCGTTACGGGTTTCCTACGTACTCGCGTAAATACAGGCCAGTCAGAAATATAACTAATTGATCCTAACATCACCGTACAAAGGAGTTCGAATAGACTTCGCGAGGAAGAACGAAGAATAGTACGTGAGAGAATAAGCGAGTTAATTAGAGTCAAATACCATAAGGCCTAGTAATTCACCGTTCGCGAGCCCTATGTTACTCGTGCGAGACGAACGATGGTTCAGATAGATGATTGGTAGATTTTCGAGGATTAAATAAAAATACGGTCGCGGATCGGTATCCTTTACCCCTTATTGCGGATCGAGTCGCGAGATTGCAAAAGCGAGATATTTTATTAGTTTGGACACGGCAAGCAGGTTTCTCCAAATCCCTATTCATCCTAATTCTAGGAAGTATACAGCATTGATTACCCTCGATGAACAATTTGGATAATAAGTTGTTGTTTTTTTCGAATTCTTTTGTGCCTTTGTCCATCCATTCGATGTCCTTTATTTGCATAACATAAGTGCGTGCGCGTTTAATGTTTCTTCCGGAAGTCATTTTCGGGACGGCGATACTATGCTGACTCCGTCGAAAATGAGGATTCTTATATTTTCGGACAACCTTAATAATTGTGCAGCTCATACTTGTCTAAATATTCTAATATTTATGTTCTTCTTTGCTACAATTTTGTAAACCATCAAAGCGTTTAGTACGGAAATCCTCAGGAGTAGTCGCGTGCCAAGTCTTCTGTAGCATTTGACCCTTTTTAATTGCGGTGACATAAGAAATCATTTGGTCGGAGTGATCTGTACTACACTTTCCTTCGTTCCATTCAGCAGCGGCTGCTGATTTCGAGGTTGCGAACAAACGAAACGAGAGATCATTCTTCAGATTCCTTTGAAAACACGTATAACAACCAACGTGCCATTCGTACGTTGTCGTCTATTTGAATGATATCCTACTTATTGCCGACTCGATAGATCAAGCTCTAAAAGTATTGCACACCGTACTAGATATCCTTGTAAGAGCCGGATTCTCCTTTAACTTTTCAAAATGTTCTTTTCTAAAGGCATCGGTACTCTATTTGGAATATGTAATTTACGACGGAGAAGTTCGTCCCAATCCGAGTAAAACACACGCCTTGAGTTCTTTACCTGCGTCAACGACCGTCACACAGCTCAGACAGTTCATAGGTTTAGCCTTTTATTTCCGAAATTTCGTCCCTATGTTTTCACGGGTAATGAAACCCTTGTATGCGCTTACTTCCGATAATAAAAACATGACATGAACAGATAGGCATGAAAAAATAAGGCAAAAGGTAATTTCTGCCCTGACCGACGCGCCGTTGTTAATGGTATTTGACCCGAACCAGCCGATAGAACTTCATATCGACGCTAGTTCGGACGGATATGAGGTTATGTTAATGCACAAGGTTGAAGGTAAAAATAGAGTAATAGAATATTACAGTATAAGAAGTAGCCCTGCGGAATCTAGGTATCATTCTTACGAACTAGAAACGTTAGCAGTTGTGAACGCCGTCAAGCATTTCCGTCATTATCTCCACGGACGAGAATTTCTTGTCGTCTCCGATTGTAATCCTTTGAAGGCTTTCAGTAGTAAGGTAAATTTAAATGACAGGGTTTACAGGTGGTGGGCTTACTTACAAACTTTTACTTTTGACATTCTGTACCGGGAAGGTAAACGAATGGCCCACGTAAATTTTGTCTCGCGAAATCCCGTAGACTTGGATCACCTTACGATCAACGAAGTCATAGAGAAGGAAATCAATCTGACCGAAATCTCCGAAGACTAGCTATTAGTGGAATAACGTCGCGACCCACAAATTTCTGAGATCGTCGATAAATTACAGAACGAAGAGCTCGCGGAAGACGTCGCGAATACGTATGAGTTACGGTCCGGCACCCTTCATCGTAAAATACAGAGAAAAGGTAGAACTCTCTGCCTGCCCATCGTGCCGAGAGGGTTTAGGTGGTCTGTTATTAACCATGTGCACCAGTCCATTATGCACTTAGGTTGGGATAAAACGCTTGAGAAACTGTACGAGTATTACTGGTTCGAAAGAATATGTCATTGTTTTGGTCGACGTCTTCACTAAATTCGCATATCTGCATCATACTCGTAAAGTAGATTTCCTTAGTACCGTTAAAGCACTTACGTACTATATTTTTATTCGGCAGTCCTTGCCGGACAATAGCGGATGAAGAGAGGTGTCCTAACGGGTAAAGAATTTCAAGATTTGTGGCAAGGTAAACACTAAAACTCCTCTTAATCTCAATCGGTGCGAGTAGGGCCAACGGTCAGGTAGAGCGTATTACGGGTACGTTGAAAATTATGTTCACGATCATAGAAACGACCGGGCGATCGTGGCTAGACGCGGTTGGCAAAATACGGCTGGCTTTAAATTGCACCACCAACCGCGTGACTAAATCGAGCCCATTGGAACTATTAATTAGTGGAACAGCAAAGACCTTACGACTCGTTGATACCCGATAATATCGAAGAAAAAGAAGTAGATATCTCTGAAGTAAGACAGCGGGCAATAGAGGATATAGAAATTAGTGCTAGGTACGATAAAGGTGGAGTTGACAAAACTAAAGCTAAGGTAGTTAGGTTTAACCTTGGTGATTTTGTATTATGCAAAAACGAGGAAAGAAACCAGACGAAGTTAGATCCGAAATTCAGAAGTCCATTCGAGATAGCAAAGATTTTGGAAGGAGATAGATATACTTTAAAAACCTTAGACGGCAAACAATCATATAAGGGCAGACATGACAGACTGAGAAAGATGCTAGAAAGTTGCGCCCCTGCTGAGATGGACGTCTGCGGTGATGACAACGATGGTGATAATAACGATGCAAGTGCACTGACCTCAGAGGATCATTAACACCACGTTGTGGTCGTAGTGTATACCCACAGTGACGTTTTGCGTGTCTGCAATATATCCACTGTGATGTCTCATACATCTGTAATATATCCACAATGACGTTTTGCGTGTCTGCAATATATCCACTGTAATGTTTCATACATCTGTAATATACCCACAGTGACGTTTTGCGTGTCTGCAATATATCCACTGTGATGTTTCATACATCTGCAATATACCCACAGTGATACACCCAACGTAGCAATATGATCCAACCAACTGAGATTCATCAGTGTACGAAATCGAACATGATCTGTCGTGTCATTACGGTCTGGCGACTCACAGAACGCAACTAGCACTTTGAATACAAATTATAACGCTACAAATTCTTGTTCTCTTTTAGTTTTGTGTTGTCAAGCCTCCGAACGAAATTTTGTTATTGCACTGGACCCTTGACTTACTTGGACATTTAGTTAAATCGTAAATAATGTCAGTTATATCGAATCTAATGTAAGAAAACACGACATATTAGTTACACACGAGGACGTGTGATAGTCAGGATGGCCATGTCGGAGATGAAAGAACACCGGAGCCTTTGGAATTTTGGATAATCCCGCAACATTGTAACCTAGAGTCTACTATAGCTGTAATTGAACAATTGTAGTTATTCAATCCGATTGTAATTGTTCGAGAGTTGTGATAATGAGCTTGGGCTCGAGGCGACAGTCAGTCGCCGAACGTAGCCGCGTTCAATGGATGAACGCTTTGCCTAGCAAAGGTATGGAGTAATTCTATAGCTCTCCTTAAAGGAAATATTCGTGGCGACACGCGACAGTAAACATTCCAACGGTTTCTGTCCAGTGGCTCGCCACACGCAGACCCTATTCTTCGAGTAAGATGATTGCCAGATGTCGACGCGTCTCCGCAGTACCTGTTCGGCTAGCCCGAGGGCCCGTTATAAATCTTAAGGTTTAGTTAACTAAAGTCCTTCAAACAGACAAACGGTCTTTGTCCCAACTACGGGAAGATAGGGGAGACCTATTTTTCAACGAGCGGCGTCTCCCACTAGCAACTTTCCCTCGAGGGCGGCTAGCATCTTTTTCTAACCACCGATATGGAGATTGACCAATTAGCAGCAACGCCAATTTCCCTTACTTTCTGAACGAAGGCTTTTCTCGACGAATCCGATGATCTCGTGTCCTTAGACACACCCCATTATAGTTTTCCTCCGTGGCATCATCGGGACGGGACGAGCATTCTTTGACGCGCTCCCGTCGACTAAAGAGTAACATCTTTACGCTCAGCAATTATTTTTACGAGTTAGACTTGGATTCAGCGAGAACGCCCACCTGTCATCCCGTTGGCCGCGGATTCGTTATTGAACCGGAGATCATTGTCACTAGTGTCGCGGACGTCTCACCGCCGTGATAGATTGTCAAACCTGTGTTATTCATACCTGTGTCAATAAATCGTATCTTCGCTACACCGCAACGATGGCGACCTTCAATGGAGACTCCTCTAACACCGACAACCCAATCCCCACTGCCTCTCCGACATCAGAAGTGGGATTCGCACGGATTCAAGAGATGCAAGGGCGGATCAACGCCATGGAAGAGCTAATTCGGACACTGACGCAAAGGCCGAGTACGGAGACGACGAGTGTAGCGCTACCACGTTCCAACCCCGGGAACGCGGGCACCAGCCCAGCTTCGTGGTGCGCGGCTGTTAGTGCGGTTATGGACAAAGTGCCCCTACGAGACTACGAGTTATATATTGCTATAAGTCGTGCTTTAGAGGGTACCGCGGCAGAGTGGCTTACGCATGTCCCGGTCAACGGTCTTACTTGGACAAAGTTTAGGGAACTTTTTCTTGCTCGCTACGGAGGCACGGAGGCGGCAACCTCGGTGCTAATTAGGGTGCTCGACGAATCACCACTGGAGGACGAAACCGCGGGGACTTTCGGAAATCGCCTCCACTCCCTTCTGTCGGCGAAATGGGGAAATCTATCCAATGTCGAGCTGATCCACGCCGTTATCCTTCTGCGACTGATTTGGTATGACCAGCGTTTCGAAAGAATAGCACTCTGGGACGATATTCGGACCCTAGAGCAATTCCAGAGGGAAATGGGAATCTTCTCTCACGCGAAGAAGAGGCCAGTACCTTCGCCAAATAATCCATCGGCGGAACCTGAGGCAAAACGACGCCACTTGTCGGCCCGCCTCCCGAGATGCCTTCACTGTGGCAAACCAGGACATAAACTCGCGGATTGTAGGACGAGGAAGCGTGACCAACAGCAGAGGAGTACGCAACGCCAGGGAGGAAGGCGACCGGACCCATCGCCTCAGGTGGTTTGCTTTAAGTGTCAGGCGGAAGGCCATATCGCACCTGACTGCCCGCTACGACGGGACAAAGAGGCCAGTACCAAGAATGAACGTGTAGTCAACTGCTGCGCGGTGGAGTCCCCAGCTGGTACCCTAAGTCATCTGGGTGAGTCGTTCCCATTTTACTTCGATTCCGGAGCCGAGTGCTCATTAATTAGAGAGTCGGCTGCCTCGAAATTCTCCGGTAAGAGGACGACTGAGCTAGTAGTAATGCGAGGAATAGGAAACACCCGTGTTAAGATTACGTCCCAGATCTTGTCCACGGTATGCATAAACGGTCTTACATTGGAGATAACCTTCCATGTTCTTGCCGATACTTATCTGAATTACGATATCATGGTTGGTCGCGAGATTTTAAGCCAGGGTTTCGACGTATACATTACACGAAATAGCGTCGATATTTGTAGAACAAAGGTGGTCAACACCTGTAGTAAAACCCCCGAAGACGAGATCGATATTAACGCGGCCGATACTGACGTGATCGGTAACGATAAAAGTCGGTTAATTTCTACTCTCGAAAAATTTAAGGATTCGTTTATTACGGGCTTCCCACGTGCCCGCGTAAGCACGGGCCAGCTAGAAATACGGTTAATCGATCCTAATGTCACCGTGCAAAGAAGTCCTTACAGACTTAGCGAGGAAGAGCGAAGAATAGTACGCGAGAGAATAGACGAATTAATTAAAGCACAAATTGTAAAACCTAGTAATTCGCCGTTCGCGAGCCCTATGATACTCGTGAAGAAGAAGGACGGCTCAGACAGATTGTGTGTAGACTTTCGAGCGCTGAATAAAAATACGGTCGCGGATCGGTATCCCTTACCCCTTATTGCTGACCAAATCGCGAGATTGCAGAGTGCGAGATACTTCATTAGCCTGGACATGGCTAGCGGATTTCACCAGATTCCCATTCATCCTAACTCGACGGAATATACTGCGTTCGTTACCCCCGACGGTCAATACGAATACGTGACGATGCCGTTTGGGTTGAAAAATGCACCAGCCGTTTTCCAGAGAGCCATTTTCAAGGCCTTAGGCGACCTCGCTTATTCGTATGTCGCTGTTTATTTGGACGACGTTCTAATAATCGCCGACTCAGTAGACCAAGCTCTAGAAAGGGTGAGCACCGTATTAGATACCCTCGTGAAAGCCGGATTCTCCTTTAACTTTTCGAAATGCTCCTTTTTAAAGACATCGGTACTCTACTTGGGATACGTAATTCGTAACGGAGAAGTTCGTCCAAACCCGGGAAAAATACAAGCTTTGAATTCTTTACCTGCACCGTCGACCGTCACACAGCTTAGGCAGTTCATAGGTTTGGCCTCTTACTTCCGAAAATTTATTCCTAAATTTTCACAAGTGACGAAACCCTTGTACGCACTCACTTCTAGTAACAAGCACATAACTTGGACGGACAGGCACAGATAATTTCCGTTCTGACCGACGCGCCGGTGTTAATGATATTTGATCCCAATCATCCCATAGAGCTACATACCGACGCTAGTTCGGAGGGGTATGGAGCTATTTTGATGCATAAAGTCGAAAAGGAAAACAGAGTCATCGAATATTATAGTAAAAGGACCAGTCCCGCGGAATCTAGCTATCATTCGTACGAACTGGAGACACTAGCAGTAGTAAGCGCCGTCAAGCATTTCCGACACTACTTACATGGACGGAAATTCTTAGTAGTTACCGACTGTAATTCTTTGAAAGCCTCCAGCAACAAAGTAAACTTAAACGACCGGGTTTATAGGTGGTGGGCTTATTTGCAAACATTCGATTTTGACATCATGTATCGAGAGGGTAAACGAATGGCCCACGTAGATTTCTTTTCGCGAAACCCCGTAGACTTGAATCGCCGTATAATAGACAAGGTCGCAGAGAAAGAGATTAATCTGGCCGAGATCTCCGAAGATTGGCTATTAGCGGAACAACGTCGCGATCCGCAAATCTCCGAAATCGTTAATAAATTACAGAACGAAGAGCTCGCGGAAGATATCGCGAATACCTACGAACTGCGATCCGGTACACTTTACCGTAAAATACAACGAAAGGGCAGAACCCTTTGCTTACCCATTGTTCCGAGAGGTTTTAGATGGTCCGTCATCAACCATGTGCATCAGTCAATTATGCACTTAGGATGGGATAAAACGCTCGAGAAGCTCTATGAGTATTATTGATTCGAGGGAATGGCGAAGTATGTTCGCAAATTTGTCGAGAACTGCCATGCTTGTAGAGTTTCGAAGGCTAGTTCAGGTAAAATACAGGCTGAACTGCATTCTATACCTAAGACCGGCATACCGTGGCATACGGTGCACATGGACATAACGGGCAAGCTGTGTGGCAAAAATGACTCGAAAGAGTATGTCGTCGTCTTGATCGATGCCTTTACGAAATTCGTGCACTTACATCACACACGCAAATTGGATTCGCTTAGCGTTATCAAGGCACTTAAGTCCGCCGTGTTTTTGTTCGGTAGTCCCTGTCGGATAATAGCAGATCAGGGTAGATGTTTCGCGGGCCGGTAATTTCAAGAATTCTGTGCAAGCAAACAAATCAAAGTTCATTTGATCGCGACCGGTGCAAGTAGGGCCAATGGGCAAGTAGAACGTGTTATGAGCACGTTAAAAAATATGTTCACAACGGTAGAAACGACCGGGCGTTCATGGCAAGACGCGATCGGGGAGATTCAATTGGCTTTGAATTGCACCATCAACCGCGTAACCAAATCGAGTCCTTTAGAGTTATTGATTGGTAGAGCAGCAAGACCGTATGACTTATTATTACTACCTGATAACATCGAGGAAAAGGAAATAGATATCTCCAGTGTAAGACAACAGGCAATAAAAGAGATGGAAACTAGTGCTAGGTATGACAAAGAGAGATTCGATAAAACCAAAGCTAAAGTAGTTAGGTTTAATCCCGGTATTTGGTACTACGCCAAAATGAAAAAAGGAACCAGACAAAATTAAATCCAAAATTCAGGGGTCCGTTTGTAATATCGGAGGTCCTGGAAGGAGACCGATATACCTTGAAAACACTGGATGGGAAAAGGTCATACAAGTGCAGTCATGACAGGTTAAGGAAAATGCCGGATAGTTGCATTCCTGCGGAGTTGGATGTCTGTTGTGATGACGAGAACAGTGACCATGGCGATGTGAGTACTCCGATCCCAGAGGATCGTAGAATTATATGAGCCCAGGTGCGGCCATGGGATGGAGTTCAGTGCGGTCAGGCACTGGAAGTGACGATGTCACGAAGCTGGGAACCGGTTTAGTACCGACAGCGACAATGTCACGAGGTTGGAGCTGGTCTAGTACCGACAGCGACAATGTCACGGATTTGGAGCTGGTCTAGTACCGACAGCGACGATGTCACGAAGCTGGAGCTGGTCTAGTACCGACAGTGACAATGTCACGAGGCTGGAGGCGGTCTAGTGTTGACAGCGATCGTGTTACGAAGCTGGTTATGTAACGAACTTTGAGAGTATGTGCGATTCGAAGGATGAGACCCATTTGGGTGTGAAATCGAGAATGGTCCGTCATGTCATTACGACCCGACTGAAAGCACGCAGAATGCAACTGGCACTTTGAATGCCAATCACAATGATACTAATCCTGTTTCCTTTTGTTTTGTTGACGAAGGTACACCCGAGGACGTGTGATAGTCAGGATGGCCGTGTCGGAGATGAAAGGAAAGCCGAAGCCTTTCCTTGGAAATTTTGGGAACATCCTCTAGTACCTTAGCCTAGATTTTATTATAGTTGTAATTGCTTAAGATTTGTAATAAGCGAGATTGGGTTCGAGGTGATAATCGGTCGCTGAACGTAGCCACGGTCACGGGATGGATGTTTTATCTAACGGAGGCCTGGAGTGGTTGTATGTGTTTTCCGAGAAATGTGGTTGTGGCGGCATGCGGCCTCGAGAGCGGGCCTAGCCACGTGTGATGTTGCCTCTGAGGTGCCGATGCAATGGGACATACATTGTATTAGTAATCAAAACTCCAGGCAGAAACTGCCTAGCAACGGCGTTTGGAACTTTCTCGATGCTTCCAACGAGTGTGCCTAGCAACAGCGTTTGGAACCTCCTCGATGCTTCCAAACGGATATAGAAAACAAAATGCAATCGTACAAGGAGAAAAATCTCCACGAGGCTGGCATTCTTGCGATTGCCTTGGAGAGTGATACATCGAGCATTTTCGACGATCGCATTTGCGTCTAAGTTAGTTTCGCTTAGTAAGGAGTTATCCCGGTGACCGTGGATTCGTTTGAACTCAAACATTGCTAATAGTATTATTTAATTTAATTATTCGTAGATCGTATTATTCATTAGGCTTAGTGTTTGTTAGACTTATTATTAGTTGTACTTATTATTTGTTAAGCTTAGTGATAGACCTGTATATACGTGTAAATAAAATCTCGGCTTTGTGAAACGATGGCTAGTCCACATGAAGAGTCGTCGCGCGCCCAAAATTCGAATCGTGATCCGACATATACATACATCATGTTTTTGAGGATTCTGTAGTAAAATAATTATAGGAAAAACAAACTATTTAAGAAAAAATTACCACCTTCGAGTAATAAATTATAGAATGTTACCAATGTAATTTAAAACTTAAAAATAATCTATTACACGTAACAAAGAAAAAGATTTCTTCGCAAACGGTAACTCGAAAATTACAGCCATTGCTGTAGAAACATAGTTTTACAGGGAGAAGAATTTCGCTAGAAACTCTCGACGATGTCACATTAAGCGAAAATTCAATAAAGCGATTACTAACCATACTACCAGCGGCAATCGTGTTACGGCAATTCGTAAATAAGTTAGTCTTCTATTTGCAGAAACGTCTCTGGCAATATCGTCACACTCTTGATTACGTCGGCGCTATCAAATGGTCTTTGGAAGAAAGTTTCCCATTATCTACTTTTGCCCATGGCGTCGTTCCAACAAATGAATTCGAGTTCTGAATCGCTTTGTCTCGTATTACGACTTTATAACGGTGTTTCTTTAAACTTTAAACGATCGTAATAAATGTATTTACGGACGATGACTGATATCTGGTCTGTCTTAAAGTTTCAACTAATTAGTGCCCCGTTACTTTGGACGTTATGAAATGTTGTATAACCAAAGACTTATCTTCTCTTTTGGTAGTTGCATAAAAGAAGACTGAGCCATTGAAACGCTCGAATAGATTAGCTGATTCGCTTAACGTATTTTTACTTCCGACGAGCTAAACATAAGAGCAGAAAGCACATAAGGAATAATACAGAAACGTCTATTTATGTATAGTAAAATGGCTTGTATCCATTTTCATGAATTATAACTGACATTTCAAAGC
>NW_022883357.1:0-27581 GCF_011952255.1 Bombus vosnesenskii | reverse complement strand
CATTCATTTAAAAAAATACAAAAAAAATTGTAATACCTAACCCCAACCTAACCCCCCCCCTTAAGGAGAATATGGAAATAGGGAGGGGATACCAGAAGATTGGAAAAAAGGATATGCATATGTAAGAAGGGGGACGAGAGAGTAGCGAAGAGCTACAGAGGAGTAACGCTAATGGATACAGCATACAAGATCTATGCAGAGATACTGGACGAACGACTGAAGGCAGAGATTGAAAACAAACTGGAAGATTCGGATTCAGAAAAGGAAGAGGAGTGACCGATGCGGTTTTTGTGATAAACCACATCATATACAAGCAGCTAGGTAAAGAAAGAGGGAAATTGTATGCCTGCTTTGCGGACTTAGGAGCGGCGTTCAACAGACTAAACAGAGAGAAACTGGAGGAGAAAATGAGGAAAGTGGGGATTAGCGAAAAACTAACCCGAAGGATTAAAGCGATATACGAGAGTCAAGAACCGCGACACAAGGGAATTTAGGACTGCGAGGGGAGTCAAACAAGACTGGAAGAAGAACTAAGGCAAGGACAAGCTGGGGGCATAGTGGTAGGAGAAAGAAAGGTATGGTCACTAACATATGCAGACGATATTGTGTCGATGGCAGATAGAGAAGAGGAGCTAAAAGATATGCTAAAGAGATTCAAACAATTTTTAAAGAAAGCCGAATTAGAACCGAGCACGGAAAAGACCAAGATAGTAGTTTTCCAAAAAAAGAAGGATAAAAGGAGACAAAGAAAATGGAAATGGGGAGAGCAAGAATTAGAAGAAGTGGACGAGATAAGATACCTAGGCTACATGCTAGAGAAAAACGGCAGTGATGAGAAACACATACAAGACAGGAAAAAGAGAGCAACAATAGCAACGAAGAAAACATGGAGCGTGGGAGAAAGAATATTCAAACAGGACTACGAGAGGAGAATGAAGATGTTTGAAGCAGAGGTATGGGGCTGGGATATGGAAGAAAGACTCAATAGAATACAAAGAAGATATATAAAACGGATATTAGGTATGACAGCACCAAATTATATATCGATAGAAGAATGCAAGCTAATAGAAATGAAAGAAAAAGCATTAAAAAGAGCAGCAAGGTATGAAGATAAAGCCCTAGAATGAAAAAGGAACTAAAAAGGAGTAAAGGAGTGTATAAAGGAAAGAGAGAGAAATTGGGGAAATGGCCAGGAAGGAAAAAGAGCAAGAAAAAGAAAGAAGGGACTAAAAGAGGTGAGAAATGGATGGACACAGATAGAAGCAAGAGAGGAGCAAACAAGGATGGCAGTAGACCAAATTATAGAAGAAAGAAGTAAGAGAGAAGCAGACACTACAGAAATATCGCCAAAGAAAAATTACCAAAGTACTTGGAAGGGAGGATGAAGTGGAAGGACGGAAGAATATTGGCAAGATTCAGATGTGGAAACGAGACCAAAGCAAAGAAATACTGGAAAGAGGAGGGAGAAGAAAGATACAGGCTATGTAAAAGGAAAGAAGAAGACCTGAGACACGTAATAGAAGAATGTGAAATAACGGGAGGATCAAGAGACATAGGAAAAACGCTAAACGAGACTGGAGAAGGTTTAACAGAACTGAAAGCAATAATAGAGAAGGAAAGGGCAAACGACAGGAAGGAAGCACAGCAAGGAGGCTAAAGGCCAAAGCTGCAATAGTTATTAGTCATTAGTTATTAATTTGTAGTTTCTAGTATTTAGTTCGTAGAGATAGAATAATTAAGGGAGTGAAATAGAATAGAGCGGATAAGAGGGGAGGTAGACATATAAGAAGCGAAATAGATATAAGAGATGTAAAACCGAAAGTTCGTCCAAAGCCGAAAGGCACGGACTAAGCAATAATAATAATAAAATAATAATAATTTAATGTGAATTAAATTTAATGTAAATTAAATTATTATTATATAAATTATATAAATTACCTTACGGTTGATATCGTACGTGATAAGGATCGCGAAAGAGTATCTAATTTGGTATAGCCTTTACCACAAAAAGTATTTCAACCTGAAAAAGTTGTGTAATTCATTTTCGTTGATCCGAGGTCTTATTCAAAAGATATTATTTCTTAAAACTGTTGCCTATTATTTAGTAACAATTGTGTCACTATTACTGCAAACTTTTCAATTTTACATAACATAATGCAAAAAAAAGCGGGAAGAAACAATGAGTAATTTACTTATATATTATTTATACAGAATCTGCATAAATCTCTAAACATTTATACAACTTTATTTTTTACACTAATGCTATTATATTCATCGAATTGATTGGTATCTCAAACTTTTTATTTATTTTTGCAATATATTTTTTGTAAAATTATGAAATACATTTATTAGGACAGGAGCGCAATTACATATACTTATTTTCATTAGATTGATTTAAATCAAATTAGATATACATGGTATATGTGGATATGCATATTAAAGGTTGGCTGTTCTATTAGCCGTTCAGAAGTCACAGTAATCAATTTCGCAAATTAAGTGACGATGTTGCAAACACTGTTTTTTAATTTACATTAGAATCTATTATCATTTATGTCATCTTTCTGCAATACATGAATTTTTGTTGGAATACAACTGTAATATCGTAGAATAGCTTTGATTGGAGATCGGCTGAAATTAGAAAACACCGTGTACGCCGTCTTTTTGTGGTTTGTTTACATCCAAGAGCGCCTAGTAACAGTGACGCGAGAAAAGATAAGCAGCGTCAAAACAGAAGTACGGTTTCATATTTCAAGGAGTGGCAATCGAGAGGCCAGAGTATGTGAGCCGAAAAGTGTGTGTGTGTGTGTGTGTGAGAGAGAGAGGACGAGAGCAAGAGCGAGCACGACCGAGCAGGAATGCATTGGCGAGGGTCAGAGTTGATCGAGACGTCGAAGCATAGAGTCGTTAGAATTGAGTTGCGAATGTTGTCGAGTGTAGAGTTGCTAGTGAGAGAGAGAGAGAGAGAGAGTTACCAAATAGTTGTCAAGTTATTTGTTGTAAATACGAGCGTTGCATTTAGTTTTCCTGTTAATCAAACATCGTTTCTCTGTCTAACTAATATCTGTATTTTCAATCCATTATTAATAAATTATAATTAATCGGACAAAATTACACCTTTAATATATTCCGATACACAACGATATTAATCGCATACAGATAAAGTGATTGATCGAACGGATTCTTCCCTCCGTTGCCCAGCGACATCCCCACTACCGTGCGTTCGTGAGATGTACCGCGGAGGCTAGCGCATGCATGCTCTCCTTTTTAATGTGGGTAGCTTCCATTGTACATTGATAACTTTTTCATTTCCGTTTGGCACCTAATAAAGAATTGAACGTGTGTTGCAAAACGTGTTTTTTCCTAAAAAATGTCAAAGTTATTGAAGTTTTTCTGAATAATATTTCTGAATTTGATAAATTTACAAATTTATATCTCCTCTTAACACTTAACGCTCCAAGTGTGCCTCCCAAGCACCACCAATGTGCGATGCGGTGCGGTACTCTTTTTAAAATCTGACACTTAAGAAGTTTTTTTCTTTCTTTTTTATTTGGAAGAATTTTATAATTAATTCTCACTGAGAATTATAAGTAATAGCTTTTAATTATAATAATAGTCTGTTATTTCGACCAATCGCGGGGAGACGCAGTCGCGAGGAGAGACGTCAACGGGAGTCGTAAATTCCCGTTACGATTATAACAATCGACACCACGAATTGATCGATCCCCTGATTTCCGTTGAGATAATAGGGGTTATTGAGTTTGTATAACACTGTGATTCACAGAATTATAAATCATATATTTCCACACTTAGATTACACTGATGAGCATAGATAAATAGATAATCACTTATCGCACGAAGATAAGATAGATATGTACGTTAGAGCAGGGCTCTTATAATTGGATTTAGTGTATTAGTGGACGTAGTCATATAATATATTTAGTAGAGGAGATGTATGCTCGACAATACCGAAAACCGACTCTCGCGTTATGCTTAGACTGCCACGATAGGCGTTAGCGTTAGACATAGTAGTTGACTTTTCCAGCGAGGTAGAAGAAGTGAAGTTGAGTGACGATGCTGTGTCGGAGGAAAGCCAGTGATGGGTGTGTCTAGCGCACGGGACCATCGGATTTGTTCATGCCATTGTAGGTCAGGAAGTGAGGGCAGTATACATTGCCTCGGATTGGACAAACGAAGGTTGGTGGACTAGGAAGGGTCTTAACCGCCCTCGATAGAAAGTTGCTAGTAGGAAGCATCGTACGTGAGAAAAACTAACCTTCTCGTGTCAAGCCGTAGTAAACAATAATCTTCAGAAACTGATTTAGAAAAAGACATTTGTTGGGTCTGAAGGACCTTAGCAGGCAAGTTACTCGGGTTTCGGTGTCCGTCTGGCCCACGGTGTGTGACCTGGGCCAGGCAGAGAGTCGCCCGGCGTAACATAGTCGATTAATAAGCTATTGGTCGGTAAACGTCGACGACAAAAAGCCGATGAATAGGCTATCGGTCGGTAAGCGTCGGAGACTAAAAAGCGATTATTCGGTTATCGGTCGGTAAAGTGTTAAAAGCTTGCAAGTCGAAGTAGAATGAGAATAAGTTGGAATTGTCGGTCGATATTCACAATTAAAAGTCGGAGCGTTAAAGGTTAAAAAATGAGAATAATTAACATTAAATTTGTATTTGTGTTCAAGACTTTAATCAACTTATTCTTTATATATTCTTTATATATACATGTCGGAGATGAAAGGACATCGGAGCCTTCCCTTTGGAACTTCGGGAAAATCCCTTAACACCGTAATCTAGATTCTATCATAGGCGTAATTAAACAATTGTCGTCATTCGATCCGATTGTATTTGTTCGAGATTTGTGATAATGAGCTTGGGCTCGAGGCGACAACTGGTGGCCGAACGTAGCCACGGTCACGGGAAGAACGTTTTGCCTGACGGAGGTGTGGTGTGGTTGTATGGTTCTCCCTAGAAATGTGGCGGCATACGGCCTCAACAACGGGCCTAGCCACATGGGATTGTACCTCGGAGGTGTCGATATAATGGGACACACGTTGTATTACTAATCAAACTCCAGGCAGAAACTGCGTAGCAACGGCGATTGGAACCTTCTCGATGCTTCCAACGAGCATATAACAAACAAATGCAATCGTACAGCAAGGAAAATTTCCATCAGTTTATTATTCGTGCGATTGCTTGGAGAGTGACACATCGAGCAGTTTATACCGAGCGTCTCAACAATCGTATTTTATAGCTAAAATTATTCTACGCATAGTAAAGAGTTATCCTGTTGACCGTGGATTCGTTTGAACCCAAGAACATTGTTAATAGCCTTCATTAATCTTATTATTCGTTAAACTCATTCGTTAAACTCAATATTTATCGTACTTTGTAAAAGTCTTGTATATTCGTGTAAATATAATCTCTGCTTCGTAAAACGATGGCTAATTCAAACGAAGAATCGTTACGCGCCTTAAATTCTAATGTTAACCCGACATATATATAACCTTGGTTATGAATATTTTAAATCGGCACAATAATTGTTATAAGTATATAACAAACATTTGTCGTACAGTGGTAAATATTTATATTTTATATAATCGGTAAATATTTCTTATGCTAATCTATAAATCTAAGGAATCTCAGAAAATAAATGTTTCAGATGGAATATGTCCGAATTTGTAAATAACTTCTAGATACTGTTTAGTTTGAAAACAAAGACAAGGAATATATGGATTATGTGGAACATCTCGTATCTTATTCCAAAAATTACGAGCCGAGGTGGTTTATTCTACGTGTTGGTTGGTTTATTCAAGAGACGAGTGATAAAATTGTAATAGTCAGTGTATATTAAAATCACTTTAAATACAAGTACAGAGATAGTGTATGCCGGTTGTAATCGTTGCTCGTCCATTCTTCCGTTCAACTCTACGCTTGCTATTCTACAGTATGAGTCGTTATAATGATTCGTTATAATGATCGTCCTAGAGAGGACGTTCGTCTATTCGTATCGATCGATGGCATTATAAAAAGTTCAAATGTAAATATTTTTTAAAAATTCACAAGTTCGATCACTTTCTTTCAATGAGTCGTTCAAGTCACCAATATAGCTCGATGATTCTGGTAGTGTTTTCAGCATGTAGTCGAGTTTTTCACGTTCACTTACGTTTGCACCAGCACTCTTTAATTTATTTATCGTTTTTTCAAATTCCGTGAAAAATGTATTTGATTCTTCAAAGTCTTTCAGCCTCATCATGTCTTGTCCACTTCTTATACAAATTTGCAATGCTGTTGCTTCCTTCATATACATCTCATCAAATTTTTTAATTATTTTTAAAGCAGTGTCTCGATCACCAACAAATTCTAATTGTTCATTCGTTATACTACCATAGATGTAGTTCATCGCCCATTGATTCTTTTCATCTCAGTTATCTTGCGCATCCGTGTCCATTTTCTCTCATGAAGCCGGTTCTAGACATTTTTTACACTTTAAATACTTCTCTTCTTTTCTTCCACATTTTGTAATCACGTCCATCGAATATTTGAAGTTTAATTTCATCGTCCCTTGGCAGCTTGATTCGTTTTTTATTTTCATCCTTTTTTTCTTCTTTTTCAAAAATAGTTTTCTTCATTATCCAGGTTCCTTTTATTTGTTCTGCCAATAGCCTCTTTATCTCTTCAGAACTTATTTCCAATTTTTTAAAAATCGACTTTTATATATTCACTTCCGGTTTCACGTGGTTCCATAACCTTGAATCTCGGCAACCACGATTTTTGCTACCATGTTGAGAATTGTGGATCTTGATAGCCGAAATAATGTTACAGGAACACTAAATTTACACTTGCAATTAATATTAGAATAATTATATATTTATTTGATAAACGATTCCGAAGATATTCACTTTCTTCTATACCCGACTGTTAACCGACTGAATAGTTTACCTTCATCTGTTTTCGAGACGCCGCGCACACACATACCTCCACACACAGATACCCGCATACAAGTATCTCTACTACGCATTCAAGCCAGTCCAGCACAGAAAATTATATATATCTCAACAACATTAAAAGAAAAACTATGCCAAGCCTTAGTATTAAAATATCCCGACTATACGAAAACATTTACGTTAACAACGGATGCCAGTAACGAAGGTTTAGGAGCCATTCTTTCACAAGACGGACACCCTTGTTGCTTCGTTTCAAGAACATTAAACCCCCCTGAATGAAATTATACTATGACAGAAAAGGAATTATTAGCTATCGTTTGGGCAGTTAAAAGACTTAGACAATATTTACTAGGCCGCAAATTCAAAATTCAAACAGACCATCAAGCTCTTAAATGGCTACACAACTGCAAGGAACCCTCTAGCCGATTGATTCGATGAAGACTAAAATTAGAGGAGTACGAATATGACATGGATTACGTAAATGGAAAGGAAAACACAGCCGCTGACGCCCTATCCAGAATACACGCGATAACACAAACTGACGTTTTATTAAAACGATTCAAACACTGGGAAAAATCAGAAGAAATACCAAAATTATTAAAACTAACATCTAGCAAAGACTACTTTTTCCAATTAACAAAAACGATCTAAGCCCATATGACGAAACCACATGGTTACAGAAAATATCAAACATACTTCAAACAAGTAGAAAGATCGGAATAGGAGACATTAACTTAAACGCACAAGAAAAAGCACACATAAGAAGACTTCTTTTATTTTTCAATGACCAAAGCGACGACATAGAATTTGCTTACGAACCAATACAGAGTTTAAGTGAAGAAGAGATAGAACAAGTACTAAAAGAAAATCATGACTTGATAGGACATCCCGGAATGCAAAAGACGTACGACAAAATCAATGACAAATATAATATCCCACACCTAATGGACAGAATAAAAACTGGAATAGGAACTTGTGCGACGTGTCAAACATCAAAGACTGTTCGGATAAGAGGAAAGGAAGAATCACAAATAACTGACACCCCATTAGAACCTAACGACAAAATCGCTATGGATTTGATAAGTCCATTGAAAAAGACCAAGGCAGGAAACCAATACATTCTCTCTATACACGATGAACTAACCAAATATTTATTACTTGTACCCTTAAAAACAGACCCAACAACAGACCCAATCAATCTGGAACGCTTTACTGAATCACTACATTTATATATTCTCCGCACTCAAACGTAAGCCGTGAAACGAAAGTTTCATTAGCGAACTAATGCAACGATACGAAGAAGCATTTAGAATCAAACATATAAAAACCACCTCATTCCACCCGTAATCCAACGGAAGCTTAGATCGAACACGTGCTGTAATATCCGACATGTTAAAAGCTATACAAAACGACAATGAAACAGAATGGGATCAAAACCTAAATTTTGTGTGTCTAGCATATAACATAATGGTTCATGATGCCATTGGATATACCCCTTTCGAACTCACATTTGAACATGAGGCCAATCTCCCCTCTACCATATCCCAGAATCCCCAAAGAACATACGCTGATGATGTTAGCTTCAGGAATCGAGAATGAGCTGCCAAACTACTTAAAGACAGAGAAACTCTAATGAAGAGTTAACAAAGATATGAAAGAGATAAAAAAAAATTATTAAACTTCAATCCATTTTTAGAGAAGGAGATTTAGTATTAGTTCATAACGATCATAAAGAACACAAGTTAAATACCGAATGGCTAGGGCCATACACCATTGAAAAAGTAAAAACCCTTTATTACGAAATAATGGTAAATGACTCGATTAGGAAAATACATGGTAATCGTATTAAACCTTACTTTCCAGGACGGTCTTCATCTTCTTCATAGATAGCTAAGCTAAACGTTCTATATATCAAGAAAAATTAGCTCATGCATACATATATAGCGAATCTGTAAACGTAATTATATGTTTAGACATTAAGGATATATATGCAAAACTAAGCGAAATTAAAAGATTTAGACTAATGTTAACAGAGCATTGTACGAGTGAATGCCAGTCTTTCAATGAAATGATTACTCGCGCTCACGAAAGAAATTTAGACAATTTAGTAATGCATATTAAACTTATGACACCCACTCGTTACCGAAGAGAGTTATTGAATTTTGTTGGATCCATTTCTAGCAATCTATTTGGAACTCTGGATGACGATGATTTAGAATTAATAAATAAAAATATAGATAAACTTTTTGATGAAAACAATAAATTAAAAACCAATATAGCTTAGAAAATAAATCTCAAAACTATAGCTTTACCCTCAAATGAAAGTCTAGAAGAAATCCTAACAAAAATTGAAACGGTTCCAAAAATCATTAAAACTGTACAATCGTATAGAATGCACCTCAATCAAATTTCCAACGAAGTAAACAAATTCGATCATTTGCATCGGACCTACATCTTGAGGTTAAAATCTTCTGTTACAAATTATTAATTAGACCTATTTATAACTTATGCCAATCCCATATGTTATAAAATCTCTGGCAGTGCGATGGAAAACGCATGGCTAGGCATCTTGAAAATAAGCGCATTAGTAGAGGCAGGAATTCTTTTAGAACGGCCATCTCTTACTACAAGAATTATAATAGCAGCAAAAATATATTGTTAAGAGCTTCATAATGGATTTAATAATAATGATTTAATTGAGGGAATTATTTACCTTTACCTCTTATATTTTGAGAGGGCTATGAAAAATATACATCTCCTTCAAGAGGTTAATTAGAACACTTCCTGATATACATTGCCAGATTAAGCATCAAATACTTCCCAATCATCTAGAAGCTCGGAGGGGCAGCCAGCTGCGCTCGTTAAGGCCCAGAATTGCCACCAGTCGACTGTTGACCACCGAGCGGGACGGACCCCTCGGAGCGCGCGTCGGAGTAGACTAACATCCACTAAAGTAGAAGGACCAAGTGACAAAATAGTGACAAAAAAGTGAAAAATACGGCATCGACATCATCTCCATAAATACAAATAAGAACAAAAAGAAAATAAAATAAGATAAGACAAAATAAAACTGTACAAAAAAATAAAAGCCACCGATTATGAAGCCAAGAGCAACGAAACGGAACCCACCGTAGACCCAATGAAAAAAGCCTCCAAGAGAAAAATAATTATACATAAAACAGCCAGGGAAATCAACAGTATCCTAAGACTCCCCGTGCAAAAGACGCGGAAACTCAACCCACAACCTAACCTGGTTGCCAGGGCAAAAAGTCTAGCAACCGTCCCAGGAAACACAGTTGTAGATCATCACCCCAAGCTAAAGGAAGAAAAGGCTAACGAAACCAAAAACATGAAGCCCACAAGAGCTACTTCGCCTCCAGCGATAGTAACAAAAAATAGATTCAGCATATTACAAGCTGAACCAGAGCCCCATCCACAACCGGGACCATCAAGCTACCCCACTTGGAAATCAACGCTAGAATAAATAAGAAAGAAAAACGAAACATTACGAGGCAAAACGGGAAGACACGGTCTCACCACGTCACCGGAACAATCGGCGCAGCAAGGGCGACGCACCCCACCGTACAACCTAGGAGGCCCGGCGCCTCCAACACCGCCAAGGGGGGACCGAGCACCACCGGACGCTCCGCGGAGGAACGCACGAGCACCCCACCCACCACAAGAGACAACAGGCCGCCACCCATCAACATAATCCTACAAGACCCCAAGGACACCGTAACGCTCATAGAGAAAGTAGCGGACATTAAACAATTTCACATCAAAAGAATACACGCAGGTAAACACGCACTCTACCTCCAAAACCTACCCGACTTCCATAAAGCGAAGCAAACACTCCTCTCAGCGAACACAACCTTTTACACATACACACCCAAAATAGAGAAACACCATACATACTTGCTAAAAGGCTTAGACAATAGCTACACGGAAACAGAAATACTCACAGACCTACAAGCTCTACAAATAGACGACGTCCAGTTTACAAAAGTCTCACGATTTACGACAAAAAAATCAAGGGAGAACAATATATTGCTCCCAATCTACATAATACAGCTATCCCCCGACAGCAATATAAGCAAGCTACTAAAAATAAACCATTTTAACTACTACAAGATAAAATGGGAAAAAATAATAAAAAAACAGGATGACATAACTCAATGCCACAAATGCCAGCGACTAGGCCACACAGCGCAAAACTGCAACCTAAACTACCGCTGTGTTAAATGCAGTGAGCCCCATGGCCCAGGCGACTGTAAAATAAAAAGGGAAAACGCAGTAACCAAAGACAAAATATTCTGCGTCAACTGCAAAAACTACGGACACCCCGCGTCATACAAAGGTTGCCCCAAACTCGTAGAGCTTCGTAAAAAGCTAGCCGACAAAATCAAAAAAGACAAAGAAGCAAAGACACAACGGATTGCCCGAATAAGCCGCAAATACATCCCAGAACTAAAGTTCTCCGACGTAGCGAAGCAGCAAACAACACCAAATCAAATAACCAAAATCTTCCCACAATCAGCAAACTTAGATCCGCGTTCAAGCCAAAGCCCAATCACAACCGATATCTCCCCCCATCTAAACATCATAAACGTTATCGAAGACTTTAAAAAAGGTATCCTCCAAGCGTTAAAAGAACAACAAATGCAATTAAACGAAATAAAAAACACCCTATCAACGCACGAGGAAAGGTTCGACGCCATCTTCAGCACCTTCAATAGCACAGACGACGAATAACCAAAACACGCCAAACCAACAATCACAGCAAAAAACACATAAACTTAACCTAAAACATCTGAAAATAATCGCAATAAATGCTAACTCTTTAATCTCAAACCAAAAAAGATACAGTATGCTAACCCTACTAAATAAAGAAGCCCCCGATATGGTACTCATCTCAGAAACAAAACTAAACAAAAGACACAAGGTACACTTCAAAAACTACACCATGATAAGACACGACAGACCGAACGCCAGCCAAGGAGGAGGAACAGCGATCCTCATAAAAAGCCCCATAAAACACAAAACGATCCTAATTGATAAAATAACAAGTTTCAGAACCTTAGAAACAACGATCATAAAAATAAAAATAAGCAATAAGGAAAATTTATTCATCACTGCAGCCTACGCAACCCACGGAAACCAGAAAGAATTTAACTGCGAATTCAACAACCTCTTCGAACTCTTGCAGCTCAATAAACCGGAAAACTACTATATAATAGCAGGAGACCTTAACGCGAAACATACAAGCTGGAAAAACGAAATAAACAACACGAGAGGCAACTTCATTAGAAACTGGCTAGACAATAAAAGCATCCACTACAAAACAAACCTATACAGCTCCGAGCTACCCTCTTACCCAAAAGGAGGCTCATACCTGGACATATGCTTAGCAGATGCGCGACTAAAATTCCAAAACTTACGTCCAAATAATACCGTAAAAACCTTAGCCTATGACAGTGACCATAACGCCCTAGTATTTCAAATTAACAAAAACACATCTGACTTCCTAACACTCGAAACCCAGACCGAGACACCCAGGTACAACTACAAAAAGACGGACTGGAAAAAGTTCCAAAACACACTCGAACAAAACTGCGACCTAAAGATCTACAACAACGTCAACCTAACAAACAGACAAATCGACTCATTCTTAGACGAAATAGAAAAACACACACAAATCGCTCTCCAAAAATCCGTGCCAATCATAAAACAAAAAAATTCATGCGAGCCCTATATAAACAATAAAATAAAAGATCTACAGCGAGATAAAAGCTACATACTGTCCAAAATAAACAATATAAAACTCAACTATTCCTACGACAAAAGAGAAGAATTAGAATTCCTAAAGTTCCTACTACACAGAATAAAAACGCAACTGAAACAAGAATTCGCAACTTCTATAAACCATTACTGGACAAACAAAATAAAAAACATCTCCAAGAACGACTCAGCCAACATGTTCCCACAAATAAATCAAATCTTTAGACCAAAGGAACGGGGCCCCACCCCACCTCTCAAATTGCCCCCAGAAAATGCCCCCCTCATCCAAGAAGCAGGTATAACGATACACAACACCATCAAAGACACCGAGGGCAACTTCATAATACCCAAAACAATAGAAAAACTAGACATCATCGGCACCCACTTTTCCAAAATACATACGCAAAACGAACACATGGGCCGAGAACAACTAAACAGAATTATCATCGCCGAAACAAACAAACTCAAAAATGAAATGGAACAAGACAAAATGCTAAACAAAACAGTCTGCACATTCTCAAACGAAAACACCGCAGACAATCCCAAACAACCAGATCCAGAAATAAACTACTTCACAAACTACAATCAACTAAACACAATCCTCTCCAAACTAAACAACAAAAAATCCTCCGGCTTCGACGGCATCCCAAACACCCTACTCAAGCGCCTACCGAACAAAATAAAATGGTACTACACGGTACTCTTCAACAATGCTCTAAACAACACATACTTCCCCAGAAAATGGAAAAAAGCCAAACTGATAGCCATAACAAAAAAAAACAAAGACGGCTCCTCGCCCGCAAACCTACGACCCATAAGTCTCCTCCCCAACATAAGCAAAGTATTTGAAATAACCATAAACAACCCCCTAACCTCCTTCTGCACAAAAAACAACATAATCCCAGAGAACCAATTCGGCTTCCGACACAAACACTCCACAATCCACGCAATAAACAAACTCACGTCGGACATCTGCTGGGCCCTAAACGCAAAACAACGAGTAGCCGCCTGTCTAATAGACCTCGAAAAAGCTTTCGACACAGTCTGGATCCCAGGTCTCATATACAAACTGAACAAAAAAAAGTTCCCTAAACACCTGACTAAAATGGTCTGGGACATGATCACAAACAGAACATTCGTAATGACTGAAGGTTCACACTCATCAAGCAAAGAATTCTCCATAAAAAACGGCCTACAACAAGGTACAGTAAATTCCCCGTTACTCTTCAGTATCTACAACAGTGACTTACTAAACCTCTTTGATCTCAATACATCCACCCATAAACGCTCCATAGCCTTCGCAGACGACCTAATCATATACGTAACAGGCCGCAAAACCAAAACTATAAAAACGGAACTTCAAGAACTTTTTGAGAAAATAAACGACTATTACCACGCATGGAAACTAAAGATCAACATAAGCAAATGCGAAACCATACTGTTTAGACCCAAGTCAAGTAAAATCGGCCCAACAGAAAGAGAACACTGCAAAAAATTTCAGATAAGAGAAAAAACAGACAAAGGGGCCCTCATACCACACAAAAACTGCGTAAAATACTTAGGGGTAAATATAGACTACAAATTAAATTACAAGCAGCACACCGAAATTCAACTTACCAAGGCCAATAAAGCATTTTGGAAAATGAAAAATCTATTCCACTCCAAACATCTCGACAGGAAAGTAAAAATTCTATGCTATCAAGCACTAATCAGACCGATCATAACCTACGGCTGCCCAATCTGGTACAACATATCAGCCTCCCAAATGGAAAAAATTCGCATATTCGAAAGAAAATGCATCAGAGCCTGCTTGAGTACCTACAGATCCGAACACAGCGGATTCAAAAAATATATAAAAAACAAAACAATATACGACCTAGCCCACGTCCACCGCATAGACTGCCACATCCTAAAACTAATACGAAACCACTTCGCGCAAGCGGCAAAGATAAAAGAAAATAGTTTAATCTTCAGTTGCTTATTTCCAAATGATACATACTACAAAAGCACTCTGACAACAGGCTACATCCCGCCAGAAGCTTTCCCATACCTTGACGGAAAAAACTACCTACAAGACCAAAATAACATCCCGACAATCTACCATATAAAAAGGAAAATAGGGACCCAAACTATACTCTACGAAGAAAACCTAGATGGCCAGTCCGCAGACACCAGATGGAGATACAACATGGCCCTCCCTCTGAAAGACATCAAAGACAAACACAGAAAAAATTCAAAAAAATATTGGTGGATACCGAATCCATAATAAAATAAGAGAGAAAATCCTCTAAACCGATAAAACTCAATTCTGCCCCCGTACAACACAGGCGCAAACATCGTAATCACTGCAATTCGCCTTCTTTTAAAAGAAACTTATTTATTCAATATCCCCCTCCCCCTCCCCCTCCCCTTACCCCACCCCGCCCCCAAACACCTCAGCACCCAAAAATATACTACCGAAGCGTCCTGTTTTGCGACCCAGTTTCCAGGACAAAAACAACAAGTAAGAACAAAATCACATAGAAGCTCCGCTCCTCCAGCGGCTTAAACCAAAAGATATATCCAACACGAAAAATGTAAAGCGTCAACAACATATTACAGCATGGCTACGTAGTACCGTTGCGTATCGGTACCTCTGCCTAAGATACCATTATATAAATTCACCGTTTATTGTGAACACTATAATGTATTCAAAATTGTATATTGGGTTTTAAATAAACAGCTTAAAAAAAAAAAAAAAAAAGCCCAGAATTGAAGACGACACGTTGCGAGTTCGAAACCTCGGTATAAGGCCATCTCAAAAAAAAGGGGACGGAAAAACCAAAATTTTTCTTAAAAGTTATATATGCATGTGTTCTGGGTATACTTTCTGGGAATATTTGGTTAAAGATACTTGGTGTTCTTCAGCACACAGGGGTGGTGTCCTCCGACAATCAGCTCGCGCTGGTACCACTGTGTCCCGTTCGTGGAGGTTTTAGCCGGTAAGAATCCGGCACTACTTTCTGCCCGTCCCCACGGGTGGTAAAGTGTCTATGAAGATTTCCTCCACGTAAAAAAAAAAAATTTTTTTTGTAATACGGAAGGAGACACGTTTAACACTCCCATAGACAAGGATGGAACACATATATAAATGGTAAGGCACTGTCGCCTTTCGTCGGGACTTATCAGATCTTTTTGGAGGGACCGCGAAGGGCTTCCGCTATCCTTCCGGATAACACAGGTTATCTATTAACCTTTTCTTGTGGCAAATGATCTTTACAGCTACATCCTTTCGAGCATTGCATTTCGAACAATATATTAGACGCGAATTTAGATGTTTGATCCATTGACATCGTGTAATCAAAAACGAAATAAGAAAGATAAAAACATTTGATATACAACACAGTATTACCGAGTAAATTTACACTATTAATTACCAAATTCCAGACTTGAACAATATAATCATAGGCAAAACTTGGATACGTACCGGTGGTTAGAAGGTGGCGCCTACTGACATTCTGAATCAACTTCAGTAAGCGTATTTCCTTGAATGATGAAATTAAAAATGTTACACGAGCAGCGGTAATATCGTAAATTGTTTATAATTTAATTAGACATAATGTTACTTATATGCTTGTAAAAAGTTTCTATTTGTAAATTGGTTCGTTAATTATTTTGTTTTACTTTATTTATATGATCATATATTACTTTATATCCTTTTATTTCATTTTATGTTTCTTTATCTCCTTTATTTATTTTATTTCATTAGCATAATTTTCTTTAATCTGTTCTATCTTTTCTAATAATCTGTAAGTACTGTAATTTTAAAGCCATTGGTTTGGATTCATTATAACTAATATTTTATTGATCTGCGGCATTTCAGTCAATATCACACCATTATGTTATTATTATTATTATTATTATTATATTATAATATTATGTAGTTATTATTATATTAAAACTGTTTTGTGAATAAACGCTAAAAAAGGTACACATTATACAGTTGTTCATCGAAATCGTTACAAAGTTACGTAGTATCTAAACACCCGACGCAACACTTAAAACTCGTTTGTCGGAAAATAGCAGCATTGCTGTCAATGACATTAGCATAATCGTCTGTGCTATGTGTATCAACACAAGCGTCGGACGCGTGTATCAGCTGTTGTTGCTATGAGAGTGGTGCAGTCAGGCGATCGATGTTGTCCATACAATTCGGATTTAAGACTCAGACTGCGGATTTTAGACGCAGCCGCGTAAGGCGCTATGGAAATTCCATCTTTAGACGATTGTCAAACATGTACTTACATACGTTTAAGGCGGATTCAATATTTGAAAATTTTTGAAAATCAGTTGGAAGTAAAATTTTCAGAATTAAAAGACAGACGTGTGTTTATAACTTCCAACATCAGAAAGTTTTTTATTGCGAACGAAATGTTATTTAGATATGTTAAATCTTACACATTAAACCTTCAAAGAAGCAACTCGATTACAAAAATAGTTTCTGAATTCCATTTTCATGAAAATGAGCAATACCAGCCATCCATAACCAGCTATCGACGAGACAAGCCAACTTTTTTTTCCAGAAATTCCCTGTAAGCCACGGATAGGATAGAAACAAGAGGAATCGTGTATTATTGGTTTGGCATTTAAGTGATTGCAGATTTTGCCATTAAGTGGTAATGACAAGATCCGCAATCATTTAGTTGCCAACCAAATGTATTATAGTTTGAATGTATATGTTGATATTAACACTATTCGATTCTTCGATCCATACTATGGAATCCAACATCCAAAATAGTAGAGAAGACAATTGACAAAAGATGAATGGATGAAATAATAGCTAAATCCCTTTTTTTTGGTACGTGGAGAAATCCTCATGGACGCTTTGTTGGTGCTGCAGCAGCATAGCAGTGTCGGATACTTACCGACTAAAACTCCACGATGGCATGCCTACGCGTGTGACAGGAATACCACGGGACCTTTTGCGAATTACCGCTGGTGCACTCTCCTAAAAGTGTCCTAACTGATTAATTTCACGCTAGGGGACGCCATTGCTGCTAGCGCCCCGTCCCCTGCTAGAAGGGTTGAGCGGGGCACAGCGGTCCAGGTCCTCTTCCTCGGCCGCAATAAAAAATTTTTGTTTTTCTTTTCTTTTGTTTTTTTTTATGTTTTTCTTTCTTTTGTCCTTCCGTTTCAGTTGGTAGTGATTGCCTGTGTTTTTTATTTTTTCTTTTTTTTTTTCGTGGAGGAAGTTCTCATAGACAACCTCTTATCTCTCCATCTTACCGGCCGGGGGCACAGAGCGGCGGCAGAGGGTAGTGTGTCGGCCGGACTCTTACCGGCTAAGATCTCCACAGTCGAAATGGTAGGAACATGGTCGGAAGTGTGAGCGTTCGTCGGCTCTGGGGTGCTTACCAAGCAACTCTACCAAGCACTCTCAGTAAGTATACCAACAACACATGCAAGAGGAGCTGACCGCTTGCCTGTTGTATATTACTTGTAAGGGAAATTTTGGTTTTTCCGTTCCTGTTTTCAAGTTCTCTTTGCCAAGGATTCGGACTCGCGACGCGTCGTCTTCAGTTCTGGGCCTTAACGAGCGCAGCTGGCTGCCCCTCCGAGCTTCTAGATGATTGGGAAGTATTTGATTCTTAATGTGGCAATGTATATCAGGAAGTATTCTAATTAGCCTCTTGAAGGAGATGTACATTTTTCATAGCCCTTTCAAAATATAAGGGGTAAAGGTAAATAATTCCCTTAATTAAATCGTTATTATTAAATCTATTATGAAGCTCTTAATAATATATTTTTGCTGCTATTATAATTCTTGTAGTAAGAGATGGCCGTTCTAAAATAATTGCTGCTTCTTCTAATGCGCTTATTTTCAAGATGCCTAGCCATGCGTTTTCCATCGCACTGCCAGAGATTTTATAACATATGGGATTGGCATAAGTTATAAATAGGTCTAATTAATAATTTGTAACAGAAGATTTTAACCTCAAGATGTAGGTCCGATGCAAATGATCGAATTTGTTTACTTCGTTGGAAATTTGATTGAGGTGCATTCTATACGATTGTACAGTTTTAATGATTTTTGGAACCGTTTCAATTTTTGTTAGGATTTCTTCTAGACTTTCATTTGAGGGTAAAGCTATAGTTTTGAGATTTATTTTCTAAGCTATATTGGTTTTTAATTTATTGTTTTCATCAAAAAGTTTATCTATATTTTTATTTATTAATTCTAAATCATCGTCATCCAGAGTTCCAAATAGATTGCTAGAAATGAATCCAACAAAATTCAATAACTCTCTTCGGTAACGAGTGGGTGTCATAAGTTTAATATGCATTACTAAATTGTCTAAATTTCTTTCGTGAGCGCGAGTAATCATTTCATTGAAAGACTGGCATTCACTCGTACAATGCTCTGTTAACATTAGTCTAAATCTTTTAATTTCGCTTAGTTTTGCATATATATCCTTAATGTCTAAACATATAATTACGTTTACAGATTCGCTATATATGTATGCATGAGCTAATTTTTCTTGATATATAGAACGTTTAGCTTAGCTATCTATGAAGAAGATGAAGACCGTCCTGGAAAGTAAGGTTTAATACGATTACCATGTATTTTCCTAATCGAGTCATTTACCATTATTTCGTAATAAAGGGTTTTTACTTTTTCAATGGTGTATGGCCCTAGCCATTCGGTATTTAACTTGTGTTCTTTATGATCGTTATGAACTAATACTAAATCTCCTTCTCTAAAAATGGATTGAAGTTTAATAATTTTTTTTTATCTCTTTCATATCTTTGTTAACTCTTCATTAGAGTTTCTCTGTCTTTAAGTAGTTTGGCAGCTCATTCTCGATTCCTGAAGCTAACATCATCAGCGTATGTTCTTTGGAGATTCTGGGATATGGTAGAGGGGAGATTGGCCTCATGTCCAAATGTGAGTTCGAAAGGGGTATATCCAATGGCATCATGAACCATTATGTTATATGCTAGACACACAAAATTTAGGTTTTGATCCCATTCTGTTTCATTGTCGTTTTGTATAGCTTTTAACATGTCGGATATTACAGCACGTGTTCGATCTAAGCTTCCGTTGGATTACGGGTGGAATGAGGTGGTTTTTATATGTTTGATTCTAAATGCTTCTTCGTATCGTTGCATTAGTTCGCTAATGAAACTTTCGTTTCACGGTTTACGTTTGGGTGCGGAGAATATATAAATGTAGTGATTCAGTAAAGCGTTCCAGATTGATTGGGTCTGTTGTTGTTTTTAAGGGTACAAGTAATAAATATTTGGTTAGTTCATCGTGTATAGAGAGAATATATTGGTTTCCTGCCTTGGTCTTTTTCAATGGACTTATCAAATCCATAGCGATTTTGTCATTAGGTTCTAATGGGGTGTCAGTTATTTGTGATTCTTCCTTTCCTCTTATCCGAACAGTCTTTGATGTTTGACACGTCGCACAAGTTCCTATTCCAGTTTTTATTCTGTCCATTAGGTGTGGGATATTATATTTGTCATTGATTTTGTCGTACGTCTTTTGCATTCCGGGATGTCCTATCAAGTCATGATTTTCTTTTAGTACTTGTTCTATCTCTTCTTCACTTAAACTCTGTATTGGTTCGTAAGCAAATTCTATGTCGTCGCTTTGGTCATTGAAAAATAAAAGAAGTCTTCTTATGTGTGCTTTTTCTTGTGCGTTTAAGTTAATGTCTCCTATTCCGATCTTTCTACTTGTTTGAAGTATGTTTGATATTTTCTGTAACCATGTGGTTTCGTCATATGGGCTTAGATCGTTTTTGTTAATTGGAAAAAGTAGTCTTTGCTAGATGTTAGTTTTAATAATTTTGGTATTTCTTCTGATTTTTCCCAGTGTTTGAATCGTTTTAATAAAACGTCAGTTTGTGTTATCGCGTGTATTCTGGATAGGGCGTCAGCGGCTGTGTTTTCCTTTCCATTTACGTAATCCATGTCATATTCGTACTCCTCTAATTTTAGTCTTCATCGAATCAATCGGCTAGAGGGTTCCTTGCAGTTGTGTAGCCATTTAAGAGCTTGATGGTCTGTTTGAATTTTGAATTTGCGGCCTAGTAAATATTGTCTAAGTCTTTTAACTGCCCAAACGATAGCTAATAATTCCTTTTCTGTCATAGTATAATTTCATTCAGGGGGGTTTAATGTTCTTGAAACGAAGCAACAAGGGTGTCCGTCTTGTGAAAGAATGGCTCCTAAACCTTCGTTACTGGCATCCGTTGTTAACGTAAATGTTTTCGTATAGTCGGGATATTTTAATACTAAGGCTTGGCATAGTTTTTCTTTTAATGTTGTTGAGATATATATAATTTTCTGTGCTGGACTGGCTTGAATGCGTAGTAGAGATACTTGTATGCGGGTATCTGTGTGTGGAGGTATGTGTGTGCGCGGCGTCTCGAAAACAGATGAAGGTAAACTATTCAGTCGGTTAACAGTCGGGTATAGAAGAAAGTGAATATCTTCGGAATCGTTTATCAAATAAATATATAATTATTCTAATATTAATTGCAAGTGTAAATTTAGTGTTCCTGTAACATTATTTCGGCTATCAAGATCCACAATTCTCAACATGGTAGCAAAAATCGTGGTTGCCGAGATTCAAGGTTATGGAACCACGTGAAACCGGAAGTGAATATATAAAAGTCGATTTTTAAAAAATTGGAAATAAGTTCTGAAGAGATAAAGAGGCTATTGGCAGAACAAATAAAAGGAACCTGGATAATGAAGAAAACTATTTTTGAAAAAGAAGAAAAAAAGGATGAAAATAAAAAACGAATCAAGCTGCCAAGGGACGATGAAATTAAACTTCAAATATTCGATGGACGTGATTACAAAATGTGGAAGAAAAGAGTATTAATGTATTTAAAGTGTAAAAAATGTCTAGAACCGGCTTCATGAGAGAAAATGGACACGGATGCGCAAGATAACTGAGATGAAAAGAATCAATGGGCGATGAACTACATCTATGGTAGTATAACGAATGAACAATTAGAATTTGTTGGTGATCGACACTGCTTTAAAAATAATTAAAAAATTTGATGAGATGTATATGAAGGAAGCAACAGCATTGCAAATTTGTATAAGAAGTGGACTAGACATGATGAGGCTGAAAGACTTTGAAGAATCAAATACATTTTTCACGGAATTTGAAAAAACGATAAATAAATTAAAGAGTGCTGGTGCAAACGTAAGTGAACGTGAAAAACTCGACTACATGCTGAAAACACTACCAGAATCATCGAGCTATATTGGTGACTTGAACGACTCATTGAAAGAAAGTGATCGAACTTGTGAATTTTTAAAAAATATTTACATTTGAACTTTTTACAATGCCATCGATCGATACGAATAGACGAACGTCCTCTCTAGGACGATCATTATAACGAATCATTATAACGACTCATACTGTAGAATAGCAAGCGTAGAGTTGAACGGAAGAATGGACGAGCAACGATTACAACCGGCATACACTATCTCTGTACTTGTATTTAAAGTGATTTTAATATACACTGACTATTACAATTTTATCACTCGTCTCTTGAATAAACCAACCAACACGTAGAATAAACCACCTCGGCTCGTAATTTTTGGAATAAGATACGAGATGTTCCACATAATCCATATATTCCTTGTCTTTGTTTTCAAACTGAACAGTATCTAGAAGTTATTTACAAATTCGGACATATTCCATCTGAAACATTTATTTTCTGAGATTCCTTAGATTTATAGATTAGCATAAGAAATATTTACCGATTATATAAAATATAAATATTTACCACTGTACGACAAATGTTTGTTATATACTTATAACAATTATTGTGCCGATTTAAAATATTCATAACCAAGGTTATATATATGTCGGGTTAACATTAGAATTTAAGGCGCGTAACGATTCTTCGTTTGAATTAGCCATCGTTTTACGAAGCAGAGATTATATTTACACGAATATACAAGACTTTTACAAAGTACGATAAATATTGAGTTTAACGAATGAGTTTAACGAATAATAAGATTAATGAAGGCTATTAACAATGTTCTTGGGTTCAAACGAATCCACGGTCAACGGGATAACTCTTTACTATGCGTAGAATAATTTTAGCTATAAAATACGATTGTTGAGACGCTCGGTATAAACTGCTCGATGTGTCACTCTCCAAGCAATCGCACGAATAATAAACTGATGGAAATTTTCCTTGCTGTACGATTGCATTTGTTTGTTATATGCTCGTTGGAAGCATCGAGAAGGTTCCAATCGCCGTTGCTACGCAGTTTCTGCCTGGAGTTTGATTAGTAATACAACGTGTGTCCCATTATATCGACACCTCCGAGGTACAATCCCATGTGGCTAGGCCCGTTGTTGAGGCCGTATGCCGCCACATTTCTAGGGAGAACCATACAACCACACCACACCTCCGTCAGGTAAAACGTTCTTCCCGTGACCGTGGCTACGTTCGGCCACCAGTTGTCGCCTCGAGCCCAAGCTCATTATCACAAATCTCGAACAAATACAATCGGATCGAATGACGACAATTGTTTAATTACGCCTATGATAGAATCTAGATTACGGTGTTAAGGGATTTTCCCGAAGTTCCAAAGGGAAGGCTCCGATGTCCTTTCATCTCCGACATGTATATATAAAGAATATATAAAGAATAAGTTGATTAAAGTCTTGAACACAAATACAAATTTAATGTTAATTATTCTCATTTTTTAACCTTTAACGCTCCGACTTTTAATTGTGAATATCGACCGACAATTCCAACTTATTCTCATTCTACTTCGACTTGCAAGCTTCTAACACTTTACCGACCGATAGCCGAATAATCGCTTTTTAGTCTCCGACGCTTACCGACCGATAGCCTATTCATCGGCTTTTTGTCGTCGACGTTTACCGACCAATAGCTTATTAATCGACTATGTTACGCCGGGCGACTCTCTGCCTGGCCCAGGTCACACACCGTGGGCCAGACGGACACCGAAACCCGAGTAACTTGCCTGCTAAGGTCCTTCAGACCCAACAAATGTCTTTTTCTAAATCAGTTTCTAAAGACTATTGTTTACTACGGCTTGACACGAGAAGGTTAGTTTTTCTCACGTACGATGCTTCCTACTAGCAACTTTCTATCGAGGGCGGTTAAGACCCTTCCTAGTCCACCAACCTTCGTTTGTCCAATCCGAGGCAATGTATACTGCCCTCACTTCCTGACCTACAATGGCATGAACAAATCCGATGGTCCCGTGCGCTAGACACACCCATCACTGGCTTTCCTCCGACACAGCATCGTCACTCAACTTCACTTCTTCTACCTCGTTGGAAAAGTCAACTACTATGTCTAATGCTAACGCCTATCGTGGCAGTCAAACGCGAGAGTCGGTTTTCGGTATTGTCGAGCATACATCTCCTCTACTAAATATATTATATGACTACGTCCACTAATACACTAAATCCAATTATAAGAGCCCTGCTCTAACGTACATATCTATCTTATCTTCGTGCGATAAGTGATTATCTATTTATCTATGCTCATCAGTGTAATCTAAGTGTTGGAAATATATGATTTATAATTCTGTGAATCACAGTGTTATATAAACTCAATAACCCCTATTATCTCAACGGAAATCAGGGGATCGATCAATTCGTGGTGTCGATTGTTATAATCGTAACGGGAATTTACGACTCCCGTTGACGTCTCTCCTCGCGACTGCGTCTCCCCGCGATTGGTCGAAATAACAGACTATTATTATAATTAAAAGCTATTACTTATAATTCTCAGTGAGAATTAATTATAAAATTCTTCCAAATAAAAAAGAAAGAAAAAAACTTCTTAAGTGTCAGATTTTAAAAAGAGTACCGCACCGCATCGCACATTGGTGGTGCTTGGGAGGCACACTTGGAGTTAAGTGTTAAGAGGAGATATAAATTTGTAAATTTATCAAATTCAGAAATATTATTCAGAAAAACTTCAATAACTTTGACATTTTTTAGGAAAAAACACGTTTTGCAACACACGTTCAATTCTTTATTAGGTGCCAAACGGAAATGAAAAAGTTATCAATGTACAATGGAAGCTACCCACATTAAAAAGGAGAGCATGCATGCGCTAGCCTCCGCGGTACATCTCACGAACGCACGGTAGTGGGGATGTCGCTGGGCAACGGAGGGAAGAATCCGTTCGATCAATCACTTTATCTGTATGCGATTAATATCGTTGTGTAATATCGGAATATATTAAAGGTGTAATTTTGTCCGATTAATTATAATTTATTAATAATGGATTGAAAATACAGATATTAGTTAGACAGAGAAACGATGTTTGATTAACAGGAAAACTAAATGCAACGCTCGTATTTACAACAAATAACTTGACAACTATTTGGTAACTCTCTCTCTCTCTCTCTCTCACTAGCAACTCTACACTCGACAACATTCGCAACTCAATTCTAACGACTCTATGCTTCGACGTCTCGATCAACTCTGACCCTCGCCAATGCATTCCTGCTCGGTCGTGCTCGCTCTTGCTCTCGTCCTCTCACACACACACACACACACACACACACACACACACACACACACACACACACACACACACACACACACACACACTTTTCGGCTCACATACTCTGGCCTCTCGATTGCCACTCCTTGAAATGTGGAACCGTACTTCTGTTTTGACGCTGCTTATCTTTTCTCGCGTCACTGTTACTAGGCGCTCTTGGATGTAAACAAACCACAAAAAGACGGCGTACACGGTGTTTTCTAATTTCAGCCGATCTCCAATCAAAGCTATTCTACGATATTACAGTTGTATTCCAACAAAAATTCATGTATTGCAGAAAGATGACATAAATGATAATAGATTCTAATGTAAATTAAAAAACAGTGTTTGCAACATCGTCACTTAATTTGCGAAATTGATTACTGTGACTTCTGAACGGCTAATAGAACAGCCAACCTTTAATATGCATATCCACATATACCATGTATATCTAATTTGATTTAAATCAATCTAATGAAAATAAGTATATGTAATTGCGCTCCTGTCCTAATAAATGTATTTCATAATTTTACAAAAAATATATTGCAAAAATAAATAAAAAGTTTGAGATACCAATCAATTCGATGAATATAATAGCATTAGTGTAAAAAATAAAGTTGTATAAATGTTTAGAGATTTATGCAGATTCTGTATAAATAATATATAAGTAAATTACTCATTGTTTCTTCCCGCTTTTTTTTGCATTATGTTATGTAAAATTGAAAAGTTTGCAGTAATAGTGACACAATTGTTACTAAATAATAGGCAACAGTTTTAAGAAATAATATCTTTTGAATAAGACCTCGGATCAACGAAAATGAATTACACAACTTTTTCAGGTTGAAATACTTTTTGTGGTAAAGGCTATACCAAATTAGATACTCTTTCGCGATCCTTATCACGTACGATATCAACCGTAAGGTAATTTATATAATTTATATAATAATAATTTAATTTACATTAAATTTAATTATAATTTATATAATAATAATTTAATTTACATTAAATTTAATTCACATTAAATTATTATTATTTTATTATTATTATTGCTTAGTCCGTGCCTTTCGGCTTTGGACGAACTTTCGGTTTTACATCTCTTATATCTATTTCGCTTCTTATATGTCTACCTCCCCTCTTATCCGCTCTATTCTATTTCACTCCCTTAATTATTCTATCTCTACGAACTAAATACTAGAAACTACAAATTAATAACTAATGACTAATAACTATTGCAGCTTTGGCCTTTAGCCTCCTTGCTGTGCTTCCTTCCTGTCGTTTGCCCTTTCCTTCTCTATTATTGCTTTCAGTTCTGTTAAACCTTTTCCTGTCTCGTTTAGTGTTTTTCCTATGTCCTTTGATCCTCCCGTTATTTCACATTCTTCTATTACATGTCTCAGGTCTTCTTCTTTCCTTCTACATAGTCTGCATCTTTTTTCTCCCTCCTCTTTCCAGTATTCCCTAGCTTTGGTCTCGTTTCCACATCTGAATCTTGCCAATATTCTTCCGTCCTTCCACTTCATCCTCCCTTCCAAGTACTTTGGTAATTTTTCTTTGGCGATATTTCTGTAGTGTCTGCTTCTCTCTTACTTCTTTCTTCTATAATTTGGTCTACTGCCATCCTTGTTTGCTCCTCTCTTGCTTCTATCTGTGTCCATCCATTTCTCACCTCTTTTAGTCCCTTCTTTCTTTTTCTTGCTCTTTTTCCTTCCTGGCCATTTCCCCAATTTCTCTCTCTTTCCTTTATACACTCCTTTACTCCTTTTTAGTTCCTTTTTCATTCTAGGGCTTTATCTTCATACCTTGCTGCTTTTTTTAATGCTTTTTCTTTCATTTCTATTAGCTTGCATTCTTCTATCGATATATAATTTGGTGCTGTCATACCTAATATCCGTTTTATATATCTTCTTTGTATTCTATTGAGTCTTTCTTCCATATCCCAGCCCCATACCTCTGCTTCAAACATCTTCATTCTCCTCTCGTAGTCCTGTTTGAATATTCTTTCTCCCACGCTCCATGTTTTCTTCGTTGCTATTGTTGCTCTCTTTTTCCTGTCTTGTATGTGTTTCTCATCACTGCCGTTTTTCTCTAGCATGTAGCCTAGGTATCTTATCTCGTCCACTTCTTCTAATTCTTGCTCTCCCCATTTCCATTTTCTTTGTCTCCTTTTATCCTTCTTTTTTTGGAAAACTACTATCTTGGTCTTTTCCGTGCTCGGTTCTAATTCGGCTTTCTTTAAAAATTGTTTGAATCTCTTTAGCATATCTTTTAGCTCCTCTTCTCTATCTGCCATCGACACAAT
>NW_022883356.1:0-13912 GCF_011952255.1 Bombus vosnesenskii | reverse complement strand
GCACAGTCGTAAGATGACTAAGGGAAGTCTACGCTGCGCGTCTGAAGTCCGCTGTCTATACCCCCTCCTCTGTCTTTATGACGCAGTCTTACGCGCTAAAATGGAAACTAGTTCCGTGTAAAATTTTACGTTGGCCTTACATTCTCAGAAATTTTGAAAAATTCTTTAATCCAATTAATTTTTAAATATATGTGCGACAATTTTAATGCTAAATTTTATATATTTTGTACATTATATTAAAATTCTTCATTTACAGGAAATAATCAATAGCGTATGAAGGTGTACTGCACGTATTATTTGGCACGTACATTAACGTTGATGCGAGAATAATTATTCCAATGATTTTAAGTTACACACATAATAGATAAAGTAGGCTGTAGACTATGAAATTCGTATGAAATAAGCAGAGAATAGTAACTAAATAAATGTATATGTATATGGAACATAAATCTTGGAAAAATAATATACTAAATTACGTTCAAATCAAATATATCAACAAGATCTGTTGACTTCTAATTATTTTTTTGAAGCACTAGTATCAAATAAAATTGCGTCATATAAAAATGTCATCCCGAAACACAGTTTAGCGTGATACAATTGTATTACTTTAATTTAAGCAGAAAATATCTAATCATATTTAACAATTTTGAAAAACATACCTCTACTGAACTATCATTATCTTTTCCTATACCATCGGCAAGGCCCTGAACAGCAAGCAGTTCAGCGGTTGTTAAATAACTAGCCAATTGTTCTCGAACTACATTTACTTCTCCCTGATACATAAAATCAACCAATGCGGCCAAATCATCGAATTTTACATTATTATTATATATTACAACAGGATGCTGACATGGATTATCGTAAAATAGAATAAGTATCATTTACAAAATATATGTTAACAGTAAGAAATTATTAAATTCTTAATTTCGCTTTACCTTAAATAAATCTCTAAAATATGTACTACATGCAGATAATAGCAGTTTGTCTGCTCTTATTCCTTTTTCCTTCGCAGCTTAAATTTACATCAACGAGATCTTCTTCGGTTCTCAGCGTATCAAAAGCACAAGTAATATGTTTTAAGTAATTATTCCACCTAAGAGAAAACTGTTGAATCCGTAAAACAACTATATTAAATTTACAATTTTCAATCTGAAAAACATTTGACTTCAATGAGTATATTTTGATTTTTACCTGCCGGAAAACTGATGGAACAAAAATTTGTTACAACTATCATGTACTTATGTAATTAAAACAAGACAAAGCTTTTATAAATATAAAAATTGTCATAAAAATTTTGACGCAACGCATTTGAACATTTTATGACTCATTGTATTAACACCACATTATTTCTTTTTTTGTGAGTGTAATAAAAGCAATAATATTTAAAAAATACATACTTGTTTAGATGCCTTTCGCAATATGACTTTCTCATAGAGCAGGTGGCTTATTACAAAATTCACGTCATAAATGTAATTTTCTTCAACTTCCAAAGCAAAAGTTATAAGTGTCCACCCAGGAATACCCAACATTTTGAAACACTTAAATAATACAAATTTCATATTTGGGTATTACATATTTCTAACGATTGAACACTACCATGCTTACCATGCTTTCATTAGCATGCTTAAAATGACTATATATTGAAATTATTTGTATGGTATGCCCATTTCCTTATCACCCTTTATTTTTCTTTCTCCTTCTGCAGAAGAGTTGAGACTATTTGTATCCTCCCTATATTTGTCTATTATACATCCTACATACTTTCACAAATAACAAAAAATAGCAAGGTCAGATATAGCTTCAGTGTATACGGTCATCACAATGAAATGTGAATTACCTTCTGCAGATCTAAAATATTAAACGTGAAACGATGATCTTAATTTGGAATAGATTATAGATACACAATCTGTTCGTTTTTTCCTTTCTTAGCAATGATCTGTTCCATTGTCAAACAAGTATTTCCGTCAGTAGCCGGATGAAATGCAAATTTATATTGTATTATGCTTATCATTATACTGCAAGTACTTTGAATCACTGAAATTGCAGAACCATTTCCTGTTATTGAATGCAAAACATACAGCACGAACACGTTTTCCATTATCAAAAAAACACCATACAAATGTCTCATCCATTGTATTAAAGTGATAAGAGATAGACACAGCACCAAGCCTGCAGCTTATAATACAACAAGTTGCACCAGTTTCTCAATTTTCCCCAATTATATTCAATGTTTACAATAATTATTCTTCATATAAAATTGTTACCTTTATCCAATGCATACCACCTCTCCCCTCCTCTTTAAAAATATGACCTTTATGAACTTAATGTCTCCCAAAAACGTATTTAGCAGAAAGGATTCGACATCTATAACGATCCAATTAGAAACCTTTTCTAGAGACCATTAGAAACGCGTTCTCTATCCAATCCTGGCTGAAACATAATTACTCGCACCCCCAGTAACCCACCTCTAAGTCATTCCAATCAACGTACCATGCAAACACGAATCCAACGCGTTCCAGGAATACAAACAACTGCCTGTAGCTGTTTAGCTGTACGCGACGAGTATAATTATTTCGGGTACTCCTCCAGTACAAAACAGACACCCAAACGACATTATTTCAACACAAAAATATTTAAAACAATAGTTATAAAAGCATGATACTTAATACCGCGCTTGACATCAGGTATAATAAAAATAAATTTCTTCAAAAAAATTTCAAGTTAAATCTTAAGCTTTTGTAATTATATCAAACTTGTTCAATTGACAATGAGCAATTTCCATCGTGTTTTGACAACTGACTCATCGTTGATGTATTTCCTCGGAATTGAAAAAGGAATGTGCATAATTTTGTCCTCCGTCAACACTCAAAATATTATCTGCATGCTATACTCAGGGATTCAATTTTATATTACGTTGCCTCATGTTCCATCACTGCTTTCCTACTATCAGTCACTTGAACGGTAATATAAACCAGTCTTCTATTTCCTATACTATTCTGCATACCATTTATCAGGAACAATACATTTTATTTGTTAATCTAATTAGATGCGAAGTTCCTCATTTGTCCTAATATCAATCAATGAATAAGTGAATTGAAATCTGTGAAAATAATGTAAAATCGGAAAATAAGGATAGAAATCTTTTCCCGATTACTTACAATTTATTAATATTAAATTGAATATACAAATATAAATTGGACAGGAAACGATATTTATTTAACGGAAACTAAATGCAATACTCGCATCTATATCAAATAACTTTACAGTTATTTTACCACTCTCGTCACAACGAATCTACACACACACACTCTCTCTCTCTCTCTAACAACTCTATCAATTCTCACGACTCTACTCTTCGACGACTCGATACCTCTAACGACTCTACTCTTCGACGACTCAATTAGCTCTGATTCTCGCAACACGCACACTTTTCGATTCGCCTTGCGTAGCGAAACCGTCCTTCTTCTAACGTTGTCTATTGTTTCCCTCATACCTATGTAAGAACTACCAACTACGTGCCTTTAGTCACGTAGGCACTCTTAAATGTAAACGAAGCACAGAAACACGACGTACACGGTTTTTCTATTTTCAACTGATTTCTAATTCGAATTACTTTACGATATTACAATAAGTATCTAGTAATACGACTTCCGAACCGACGTAATTATTGCAATGATTGTTAAATTTCAAAACAATTTCCTATCCATGTTAAACATATTACGTATATGTGCATGTCTAGTATTTCGATTAGTTGCTCTACTTGCGGTAGTTCGCCATTCTGGATCATCTAGACTCAACAAAGATGCATTCAATTTACTCCATACCTTAAAAAGCTCTGTAGCGGCACAAGAGTTAGAATTTGCTTCAAACCAAGTTGTTGTTTTGCTTCGGAATATTTAGAGGTATTGTAAGGAATTATGAACTCCGGCAAAATAATGGCGCCGCTACATGTAACCGTAAAACAAGACGAATTTGTATCTTTTGACCTTCTTCTGACGATTATGAATAAACGAACGTGAGCGCAAACGATTCAGTATAAACTGTGACTAAACGTCTGTATAAATATCGTTTCGCGACAAGATCTGTTTTAAATACACTAACGAGTACACATTTTGGTAGTCTCATTATTCGATCCCCTACAGCTCTTATTAAGGAAGATAGAGGCCTGTGACAGTATTCAGCTTGGTAAACTTTGAACAGAGCATATTGATAAGCCAGAGTAACTAACATACAACCTTTTTTTTCTTTTTTTTTTTTTTTACGTGGAGAAATCCTCATGGACACTCCGCTGTTGCAGTAATTGCGTAACAGCAGAGTAGTGTCGGACTCTTACCGACTAAAACTCCACGATGACCGCCCGACGCGTATGACAGAGGTGTTCCAGGATTCTCTAATGAATTAACTTCAGTTGCACCCCCTTCACTCGTTCTCTAGTTCTAGCCAGTCCTAATATTTCCTGACTATTGAATTGGCGTTAGGAGGGGCCATTACCCCTAGCGCTGTCTCTCCTTATTGATATTCACCGGAGGCTTGTCTTGTGTGCTTCGACAACTCGCATACAACCTGGTGGTACAAGCTATGAAAAAACTTCCCCGGACATGAGAAAACACATTTGCCCAGATAACGTACGAAAGGTATTAGAGCCCACCAAATAAGATTTGCTACAATTTGCTGTAGTACGTCACAATAAGCCTATGAGTTTCGCGCGTCAGACGATTTTCGAATTAGTTGATGCTTGGATGTTCAAGATACGGAAGCGCGGAGAGATGATACGTTTATGTACAACTTGATCATGGTGCAACCCATTCGTCAGCCAGAAAACTTCATGCACGATTTTCTAAAAAGAAACACATTTCCCCCCTTCCTTATGCCGTACCAATCCTCTCTCGTCGCTCCTTATCTCATACACAGACAGGCCAAATAATGTTGCCGATGACCGCCAACAGCCTGGGTTCATGTACGGGTCTCTTGCCTGCGACAGAAATTTGTTATGTGTAGTATGCGGGGCAGAAAAGCACTTTTGCCATTAATATGAACTAGAAGATTGCAGAAAAATTGTAAACATTTTCCAAATTTTATTAATTTCATTTCATTTCTTAAAGTCTACAAAACTGTTAATCAACATTAAGCAAATATACAAAATCTTGACGTACAGAATAATGGAGCGAATATTAGAAACGATACTACTAAATCTACAAGCTAAAATGTACTATACAAATTTTCTTTAAACTATAAGACATGCAAAGTATATATTTCTGAAAATAAAAAATATCGGATCAAACACTCTTCGAACATACTTCGAACGCTCATTATTACGTATATTACCAAACCAATGCATACAATATAATATATAAACTAAGCCAACGAAAGGCGCAGAGACTGGAGAACATGGGGTCCCCGAGCGTGCAGTACGCTTCAGCATCGTTGCGAACACCAACTCCCTCCGCTTGTCCCAATGCCATCTCGAACGGTGAGACTGCAAACAGAAAATATCCATATATACATCAAGATAGTAATGCAATTTCTATTCTTGCAGCACCGACGTAATACACGGTGCTCCGTAATCGCTCGAGATTCCATATAGTTGTTGAAATCTCTACGCATTAGGTAGATAAAACGTTGCGAGAAATCCTCTTGTCACAGTTAGGTCTTCCAAACCTGATCGCTTGCATTTTTCCCGCTACTTCAGCGTTGTAACGTTACTTTTATTTCTGCCAACTTAGGCACGACATCGTCTAAACTGCCCAATTCAGGACACGATGGCTCCTCCCGGGGATTCTGTTGAGACGATCCCGAATTTTCCGTGTCCTCACCATTGTAGAGCTCATAATTTGTATAATATACCTTCTTCTTCAAGCATTGTTTTTTATATTTCTGCCATTTTGAAGCTGCTGATAATCGCCGGATGCGTAAATCATTTTTAGCTTTGGAAAGAGCGCACGTCAGCATTGCTTCAATCCGTAAATCGCGTCTGCGCTTTCGGCGACACTTTGATCTTTTGCGGCGAACTTCGTCAATCCAAGTTAGTAACCGTTCAGTTTCTGGCTTGTCGGCGTTAGTTTTCGAAAGTCCCTTCTTTGTCCTCGCCATGCTTTCTCAATTATTTCACCTAATTATTGAGTAAGTAAAAAGTATACCAACCTGTATCCGGCTCCTGTTTGTTGTAGAACAATACAGAAGAGATTCACACAACTGCACACAAAGGATTTGAAACCACCGAGCAAAACACCCTCCTCACAGCACAGTCGTAAGATGACTAAGGGAAGTCTACGCTGCGCGTCTGAAGTCCGCTGTCTATACCCCCTCCTCTGTCTTTATGACGTAGTCTTACGCGCGAAAATGGAAACTAGTTCCGTGTAAAATCTTACGTTGGCCTTACATTCTCAGAAATTTTGAAAAATTCTTTAATCCAATTAATTTTTAAATATATGTGCGACAATTTTAATGCTAAATTTTATATATATTGTACATTATATTAAAATTCTTCATTTACAGGAAATAATCAATAGCGTATTGTTGAGGTTGTTCGGTGTGTAAACAGAGAAAACACGTGGATAAATTGTAAGGTAGAAAATATATTTAAATAGAAGTGTAATAAGTAAAAATACAATTTGAGCTGGTCCAGATCCGCAAGCTAGCTGTGTTACCTAATAACTGAAAAACCCCGAAGCCAACGTCGCCTGTTTACTGTTTATGGCCTGACTTCGTCGCAGTCTTTTGTCTACACGCTGTCGATGGCTTCAGTGCTTGAGAAAATTAAAAAAGACCAGATGTAGAGTTTTCTTAGAAGTGGTAACCACTTCAACACTATATAACGTAATACGTTATAACGTTATACTATATAACGTAATACGTTATTACGTTTTCTGTGTAACGTAATACGTTCTAAAATTATACTATATAGCGTAATAAGTGATAACGTTACACTATATAACGTAATACGTTATAACTTAATTCTAAGTAATGTCATAAGTTATAAAGTTATACTGTATAACGTAATGCGGTGTAACGTTATACCATATAGCGTAATACGTTATAACGTTATTCTATGAAATGCAATACGTTATAACGTTATTCTATGTAACGTCATACGTTATAACGTTACACTATATAACGTGATACGATATAACATTATACTATATAACGTCATACGTTATAACGTTACACAATATATCGTAACTCGTTATAACGTTATACTATATAACGTAATACGTTATAACTTTATACTATAAAACGTAATACGTTATAACGTTATTCTATAAAACGGAATACGTCATAACGTTATACCATATAACGTAATACGTTATAATGTTATACTATATAATGTAATATGTCATTACGATATACTATAACACGTAATACGTTATTACGTTATACTGTATAACGTAATACGTTATAACTCTATACTATAAAACGTAATACGTTATAACGTTATTCTATAAAACGTTATACGTTATAACGTTATTCTGTCGAACTTCATGCGTTATACTGTTACTCTATATAATGTAATATGATATAACGTTATACTATATAACGTAATACGGTATAACGTTATACCATATAACGTAATACATTATAACGTTATTCTATAAAACGGAATACGTCATAACGTTATACTATATAACGTGATACGATATAACGTTATACTATATAACGTCATACGTTATAACGTTACACTATATAATGTAATATGTCATTACGTTATACTATAACGTCATACCATATAACGTTATACTATATAATGTAATACGTTATTAGGTTACACTATCTAACGTTATATGTTATTACGTTATACTATAAAACGTAATACGTTATAACGTTATTCTATAAAACGGAATACGTCATAACGTTATACCATATAACGTAATACGTCATAACGTTATACCATATAACGTAATACGTTATAATGTTATACTACTTAACGCAATACGTTATTACGTTATTCTATGTAACGTAATACGTTATAACGTTATTCTGCGGAACGTCATGCATTATAACATTTCTCTATATAATGTAATACGATATATCGTTATATTATATAACGTAATACGGTATAACGTTATACCATATAACGTAATACGTTATAACGTTATACCATATAACGTAATACGTTATAACGTTATACTATATAACATAATACGTTATTACGTTATTACGTTATCCTATAGAACGTAATACGTTATAACGTTATTCTGCGGAACGTCATGCGTTATAACGTTATTCTATATAAGGTAAATCGGTATAACGTTATACTATATAACGTAATACGTTATTACGTTATTCTATCTAACGTAATACGTTATAAAATTATACTTGTCGGAGATAAGGTGACACCGGTGCCTTCCCTCTGAAACCTCGGGAAGATCCATAGAAACTTTGTAATTAAAATCTACAGTTGTAACTAAACGATTTGCCGTCATTCTAACCAATTGTATTTGTTTAAGTCTTGTGACAATGAGCTTGGGCTCAATTCGATAATTGGTCGCCGAACGTGGCCGCGGTCAACGGGACCAACTCTCCATTTAACAAAGGCATTGAGTAATCCTATAGCACTCCTTAAAAGAAAGATTCGTAGCGGCACTTGGCAGTAAACATTCCAACGGTTTCTGTCCCGTAGCTTGCCACACGCAGATCCTATTCTCCGGGCAGGATGTTTACCAGATGTTGACGCGTCTCCACAGTACGTGATCGACTAGCACGAGGGCCGTCATAAACACTAATATCTAGTTACCTAAAATCCTTCAACAGATACACAGTCTTTGTCCCAGTTACGGGAAGACAGGAGAGACCTATTTTTCCACGAACGACGTCTCCCACTAGCAACCCTCCCTCAAGGGCGGCTAGCATCCTTTTCTAACTACCGATATGGAGATTGGCCAATTAGCAGCAACGTCAATTTCCCTTACTTTCCGAACGTAGGATATCCCCGACGAATCCGATGAACTCGTGTCCTTAGACACGCCCCATCATAGTTTTCCTCTGAGGTATCACCGGGACGGAAAGTCATTCTCTCTTGCGGTCTCATCGACAAAAAGGATTTACTCCTTACGGTCAGCGAATATTAACACAGAATCCGACTTAGATTTTTGCGAGTGCCTACGACTACCGTCCCGTTGCCCGCGGATTCTTTATTGATCCTAGGATCATTGTCATTAGTCTCTCGAGTATCTAATTACCACGGTTACTTGTCCGGTTCTATGGTAATCGCATTTGCACCAGTCAATGTCTTCTCTATTGCATAACGACAATGTGTAATCCAAATGAAGATTCGTGTCACGCCCCCAACTTTAATTCTAATGTAAACCCGAAATTTAATCGGGTTAAAATTAGAATTTAAGGCGCGTAACGATTGTTTGTTCGACCAATCGCGGGGAGACGTAGTCGCTAGGAGAGACGTCAACGGGAGTCGTAAATTACCGTTACGATTATAACAATCGACACCACGACTTGATCGATCCCCTGATTTCCGTTGAGATAATAGGGGTGATTGAGTTTGTATAACACTATGATTCACAGAATTATTAATTATATATTTCCAACACTTAGATTACACTGATGAGCATAGATAGATAGATAATCACTTATCGTACGAAGATAAGATAGATATGTACGTTAGAGCAGGGCTCTTATAATTGGATTTAATGTATTAGTGGACGTAGCACTATAAGATATTTAGCAGAGGAAATGTATGCTCGACAATACCGAGACCGACTCTCGCGTTATGCTTAGACTGCCCCGATAGGCATTAGCGTTACTACTTAGTAGTTGACTTTTCCAACGATGTAGAAGAAGTGAAGTTGAGTGACGATGCTGTGTCGGAGGAAAGCTAGTGATGGGTGTGTCTAGCGCACGGGATCATCGGATTTCTTTATGACATTTTAGGTCAGGAGGTGAGGCCAGTATACATTGCCTCGGATTGGACAAACGAAGGTTGGAGGACTAAGAACGGCCTTAACCGCCCTCGATAGAAAGTTGCTGGTAGGAAGCATCGTACGTGAGAAAAGCTAACTTTCCCGTGTCAAGCCGTAGTAAACAATAGTCTTTGGAAACTGATTTAGAAAAGACATTTGTTGGGTCTGAAGGACTTTAGCAGGCAAGTGACTCGGGTGTATGACGGGTGCTTAAGGCTATTGAGGGTACGCCGTACGGAAGAGCGGACATCTGGTGTCCGTCTGGCCCGCGGTGTGTGACCTGGGCCAGGCAGAGAGTCGCCCGGCGTGACAACGATTCTTCGATTGAATTAGCCATCGTTTTACACAACAGAGATTATATTTACGCGAATATACAAGATTTTACAAAATATTATGAATACTGAGTTTAATGAATGATAAGATTAACAAACGATAAGTTTAACTAACGATTAGATTAAAGAATAATAAGTTTAACGAATAATAAGAGTAACGAATAATATGTTTTACGAATAATAAATTTAACGAATATTGAGATTAACAATTAATAGGTTTTACGAATAATGAATTTAATTAACACTATTAACAATGTTCCTGGGTTCAAACGAATCCACGGTCAACGGGATAACTCTTTTCTATGCGTAGAATGATTTTTAAACACAAAAATACGATTGCTGAGACACTCGGTAAATTGCTCGATGTATCACTTTCCAAGGCGATCACACGAATGAATATCTGATGAAAATCTTTTTCGCTATACGACTGCATTTGTTTGTTATATGCTCGCTGGAGACATCGAGAAGGTTCCAATCGTTGTTGCTAGGCAATTTCTGTCAAAAGTTTGTTGTATACTCTTTGGAAACATCGAGAAAGATCCAAACGCCGGTACTAGGCAGTTTCTGTTTGGAGATTGATTCCTAATACGTGTGTCCCATTATATCGACATCTTTAAAGTACAATTCTATGTGATTTCTAGGGAGAACAATACAACCGATCCACACCTTCGTCAGGCAAAACGTTTATCCCGTGACCGTGGCTACGTTCGGCGACCAGTTGTCAATTACAGAATGGCGACCAGAACAATTACAAATGACAACAATTGCTTAATTACAGCTATGATAAAATCTAGGCTAAAGCATTAGAAGATTTTCCCAAAATTGCAAAGGGAAGGCTCTGGTTTTCCTTTCATCTCCGACATATATATATGACGGGTTTACATTACAATTAGGGTTAGGGGCGTGAAACGAATCTTCGTTTGGATTACACGTCGTCATTATGCAATAGAGAAGACATTGGCTAGTACAAATACGATTATCATAGAACCGGACAAGTAACCGTGGTAATTAGATACTCGAGAAACTAATGACAATCATCCTAGGTTCAATAACGAATCCGCGGTCGACGGGATGATAGATGAACGTACTCACAAAATCTAAGTCGGACGCGTAATATTCACCGGTCGTAAGGGGTTACGCTTTTTCATCGATGAGATCGCGAGCGGGAATGACTTTCCCGTCCCGATGATGCCACAGAGGAAAACTATAATGGGGTGTGTCTAAGGACACGAGATCATCGGATTCGTCGAGAAAGGCCTTCGTTCAGAAAGTAAGGGAAATTGGCGTTGCTGCTAATTGGTCAATCTCCATATCGGTGGTTAGAAAAAGATGTTAGCCGTCCTCGAGGGAAAGATGCTAGTGGGAGACGCCGCTCGTTGAAAAATAGGTCTCCCCTATTTTCCCGTAGTTGGGACAAAGACTGTTTGCCTGTTTGAAGGACTTTAGTTGACTAAATCTTAAGATTTATAACGGGCCCTCGAGCTAGCTGAACATGTACTGCGGAGACGCATCGACATCTGGCAATCATCTTACTCGAAGAATAGGGTCTGCATGTGGCGAGCTACGGGACAGAGACCGTTGGAATGTTTACTGTCGAGTGTTACAACTATTTCCTTTTTAAGGAGAGCTATAGAATTATTCCATGCCTTTGTTAGACAAAGCGTTCGTCCCGTGACCGCGGCTACGTTCGGCGACTGGCTGTCGCCTCGAGCCCAAGCTCATTATCACAACTCTCGAACAATTACAATCGGATTGAATAACTACAATTGTTCAATTACAGCTATTGTAGACTCTAGGTTTCAATGTTGCGGGATTATACAAAATTCCAAAGGCTCCGGTGTTCTTTCATCTCCGACATATATATGGAATGTTGTAATATTTTCGGAAATCAGGCGATCGATTTGTGAAAACTCAACAATCGATTGTCTAAGTCTTCTCTTTCTCCCTCTGGCTCTTAACTTGCTTTTTTCTTTGTTCAATCTTCGCTTCTCCAAGTCCTGTTTTATTTTCTATCCCAAGTCCCCGTCCTCCTCTATTCATATCGTTCGACCGACTCCCAGTAAACACAGTGAAAGTCAAACCGTCGGTTGATATTCTAAATTCTATAGAATTTACATATATATAATGTTTATTGCCTAAGAAAAATATAAATTACATATGTGTATTCACAATAAACAACGAATTTCTATTTGAAAGTTTTTTTTATTTATTTATTTGGATTTTACAATTTGTCCAGTAGGACATTTGGTAAAATGTTGTAGCTGTATACTAATATAACATGTGGGTGGCTACCCCCAGCGGGGTACCACCATCGTGTTTGTTGGGTTATGTCCTCTGTGAGATCGGTTGGGTGTTTCCTTTTTAATCTTCTTTTTATGCTTGATGTGTCGACCGTTTCCGCTGCCAGCCGATTTAGATACGTTGCTATTCTTTCTCCGTACCTTCTTGCACTTTTGTTGATCTCCTCCTTGACCGTTGGTATTCCCAGATCTTTCCAAATGTCCTCGTTTCTAACGTACCATGGCGCGTTTACTATTGTTCTGAGTATTTTAGAGTGCGATGCCTCTATTTTGATTATATGGCTCATTGCTGCTGTTCCCCATAGTGTTATTCCGTACGTCCAGTTTGGTTTTATGACCATTTTATATATTTTTAGTTTGTTTTCTATGCTTGGTTTGGATTTTCGACTTGTTAGCCAGTACATTTGTCTCCTTGCCATCTGTATTTTGTCTATTGTTGCTGTAATATGCTGTTACCATGTGAGTCGTGTATCTAAGTGGAGTCCTAGGTATTTGACTTGCCTTGTTTGTATTATGTGTGTGCCGTTTAGTACAATGTTCGGTGGTTTCTGTTTTCGCAGTGTGAACGTAATATGTTTGCATTTATCGGGGTTTGCTTTGATTTGTTTCGCTTGAAACCACTTTTCTATTTTTGTGATATGTTCTTGTAGTAATGTAACTGCTGTTGCAGGGTTAGTGTGCCTGACTAGTACAGCTGTGTGATCCGCGAATGTCAGTATTTTGCTATTGTTAGTTGTTGGTATGTTGGCCGTGTATAATGTGTATAAAATTGGTCCTAGGACGCTTCCTTGCGGAACTCCTGCCTTGATTTCTTTAGCTTCCGAGTGTGTCTTTTTGATTTTTACTATGAAGCTTCTGTTGCTTAGGTATGATTTGATTACTTGGTATATCTGCCCCGAGAACTGTTTCCTGATTGATTGTAGTTGGCTAGTGTGGTTTATTTTATCGAATGCTTTTTCGATGTCCATAAAGAGTGCCGTGCAGTATTGTTTTGTTTCCAGCGCCTGTAGGATTTCATTGACGAGTCTTTGCGTTTGTTTTATTGTGGAGTGTTTGTTTCTGAATCCGAATTGGTGATCCGGTATTAGATGGTTCTTCTCTATTAGTGGTTTTATCCGGTCGTAGATTATTTTCTCTACTATCTTAGAGAACACCGGAAGTAGTGAGATTGGTCTGTATGACTTGGTTTCGTGTGAGTCCTTGCCTGGTTTGGGTATCATTATGATTTTTTCCAGTTTCCAAGCTTTTGGAAAGTATTGTATTCTTAGTATTGCGTTTACTATTATTGTGGTTTGTCTTATCGCTTTTGGCGGAAGGTTTTTCAAGATTTGGCTGTTAATTAGGTCGATTCCTGGTGCTTTATTGTTTT
>NW_022883355.1:0-15275 GCF_011952255.1 Bombus vosnesenskii | reverse complement strand
ATGTTTCCGAAACGTAAGTTTATTGTTACAATAAACTTGACTAGTGGCTCTGAAATACTATCCTTGAAAAAACAATGGGGAAATTGGAGCAAAAAAAAAGAAGGAAATAAACAAAGACCTTGTTGGTTCGTAAAAATAAAATATGCTACAGGAAAAACTTTTTCCAACGGATTGAGATGCGACAAGCTTTAAAAGCTATGACGCGAATCGAGCGTTTGTCTACAAGAGCGCATTTTCGGTGGATATATATGTCGGAATGACATTGGGGATAGGGTTGTCGGTGTTTGAGGAGTCTTCATTGAAGGTAGCCATCGTTGCGGTGTAACGAAGATACGATTTATTGACACAGGTATGAATAACACAGGTTTTGACAATCTACCACGGCGGTGAGACGTCCGCGACACTAGTGACAGTGGTCTCCGGTTCAATAACGAATCCGCGGCCAACGGGATGACAACAGAACGTACTCACAAAGTCTAAGTCTGAAAATAATCACTAATCGCGAAGGCGTTACTCCTTAATCGATGAGATCGCGAGAAAGAATGTCTTTCCCGTCCCGATGATGCCACGGAGGAAAACTATAATGGGGTGTGTCTAAGGACACGAGATCATCGGATTCGTCGATAAAAGCCTTCGTTCAGAAAGTAAAGGAAATTGACGTTGCTGCTAATTGGTCAATCTCCATATCGGTGGTTAGAAAAAGATGCTAGCCGCCCTCGAGGGAAAGTTGCTAGTGGGAGACGCCGCCCGTTGAAAAATATGTCTCCCCTTTCTTCCCGTGGTTGGGACAAAGACCGTTTGTCTGTTTGAAGGACTTTAGTTGACTAAATCTTAAGATTTATAACGGCCCCTCGAGCTAGCCGAACATGTACTGCGGAGACGCATCGACATCTGGCAATCATCTTACTCGAAGAATACGGTCTGCGTGTGGCGAGCCACAGGACAGAAACCGTTGGAATGTTTACTGTCGCGTGTCGCCACGAATATTTCTTTTAAGGAGAGCTATAGAATTACTTCATACCTTTGTTAGACAAAGCGTTCATCCCGTGACCGCGGCTACGTTCGGCGTCTGATTGTCGCCTCGAGCCCAAGCTCATTATCACGACTCTCGAACAATTACAATCGGGTTGAATAACTACAATTGTTCAATTACAGCTATAGTAGACTCTAGGTTACAATGTTGCGGGATTATCTAAAATTCCAAAGGCTCCGGTGTTCTTTCATCTCCGACATATAATTATATAATGACTCATTGAAAACCAGCTTTCATTTTTTGTTGATAGTATGGTAAGAAAATGTGAAGTTCGAACGCTTGTAACAATTGCCTGAGTTACGTCATCCTTGGTTTTAGGAAAAGATAGGGAAGTCACTGAAGGGTGTCGCGGCTTCGATGTCTTTCGTAGCTGCGACGCGGAGGCCTCTCGGTTGTTCTTTGAACAATCGTCAACGTGGACGAACGTCAAAGCGAAACCACGCGAATTCGGCATTTCCGATAATACGGAACACTGTAAACGCGACTGCGTTGAATTCGTTCGATTAATTCCTAGCAGTATCTATAAACAGTGAACTTAAGGCCCCATACACAACTGCATACGCTAGGTTGTAAGAAATAATAGCTATATAAGTATGTAGCGGCGCATGAGTTAGAGAACGATGCAAATCGAGAGCGACTTATATTATTGTTTTGCCTCGTGACACTTACACAGTCTTGACGTACATGTAACGTCAACTAATATCTCCAACAGACTCAGGAAACCTGAACCGCCTTGCACACGACACCGACTCCCAAAACAAAGGAATATGAATTCGGCACATAGGCATAAGATAAACGAACATCTAGAAGGGCTGTGTCTTGATCGAGTCTTTCAGTCTTTCGGTAACGGTCAAATCGCACACTTGTAATCCTATTATAAAATAAAGGTACCTCGAACTCTGGTTCAAGAACCCAACATTTTTTTATTATTATTTTCCCATTATTTTTACGTGACATTTTGGCGATCCTGCCAGGATCCATTCGCTTCAGTGTAAACGAAGTTACGATTTCGGTCTACGGACATTATTGAAGATCGAAGGATTCGAACTACTTGTGTTATGATCTTTGCTGTCAATAATTTACCACGGTGGACCAAATCAACGGGGCCACTGTCAGCATAGAACAAATCAACAGAACGAGTTTGACACTCAAACAACACATTTGAACGCGCCACAGAGGAAAACACCGCAAGGGAACCTCATTCTACGAACTTACGTATCAAGGTGAGAAAAGTAGGAATTCTTTTAAACAATATAGAACGCGAAAAGTTAGTTTCTCTAGTAACTCTAGCGAAGAGACAATATGAACAAGAAAGACACAAAAGCCGAGACAAGTTTACCCTCTACAAGTGGAGTTCAAAATAAAACGGGATCACTCGATTCCTCTACCAGAGCAATTTTAGACTTAATACAGAGACAGAACGAAGAATTTCGACAACAATTTAACGAAATAAAGAATGCTTTAAAATTAGCGAACGAAGAAAATAGAAAACGCGCTAACGAAATGGAAATATTAAGTAGAAACCTCTCTCGTGTTAAACTACCACAAATAAACGTAAAATCAACTGAATTCGGTTCTATGATGACTGACGATGACGATAATATATCAGTATTAAAACACGATACTAATCCACCTCCACCTATGCCACAAAAGCCACCAACATATGTCCAACCATCCAATCCAACAGCTGGAAACTCTGGAAATCTAAAAGCTGTTTAGTATCTCCGATACTAAACGGAGAAAACGATATAAGTGTAGAAGATTTTATTCGTGAAATAAAAGAAATGAGAATGATGTGTAGCGAACAAACGTTATTATTAAAAATGATCAAAATAGAGAAAATTGTAGGAAAAGCCGCAATGACAATCCGCAATATCCATATTAACGAATTCGAAACTCTGTACGAAGGATTAAGACGTAACGTAGCTACTCAAGCATCAGTAAGAGAACACCAAGATCAGTTAAGAGTGATAAAGCAAGGAATATCCGAAAGCGTGCAAAATTATAACATTAGATTTCGACGTGTTTTCAACAAACTTCAATACAGCATTACCAATGAATATAAAGACGAACTAACTCGATGAGCGATGAACGATCGACTATACATGGTTTCTGTGATTGACTATGTAAGAGGCCTTCGTTCAGAAATAGGACACGTGCTATTGGCTAATCCCCCCCCCCAAACATCATCGATGCAGAAAAAAAGGCAATGGACGTGGAAAAATACTTTCGCGAAGACAACGCTCGCAGACGGATGACACGACAAACAACCACTCCACCATCTTATCGTAACCAGACGTCTCGTCCAGTAGGTAACCGCTTCACGATTACAAGTAACATGAATAACAAAACTCCACCCACACAAAACATTCTACCAAGAATGAATAATTTTACAAAGCTTGAAAATCGACCATTAAACGAAAGGCCACAAACGAAATGTTTCAAATGCAATCGATTGGGACACCTTGCCAATCAATGCCAAAATTTTCGAATACCGCCTCAAACAAAAGCCCCTCCAGGAATAAACCACATTCAAGAACAATCAGAATTAACAATGCTACCTCAGGAAGATTATCCACAATACGACTACAATTACCAGGACGACGAGGATTGCGATTTTTCGTTGACTCGGGAGCAGGAATCAACTTGCTTAAACGAGGATGCTACCCAGGAAGAACAATAATACCAGACACATAGAAATTCTCCATGGAACATTCCAAATACGAATCCAATTCCAAAATTAAACTAAATTTATTCAACAAAGAGATAGAATTTTCCTTAGTAGATGATAATTTCCCTATCATAGAAGACGGCATATTAGGCTTAATACTCTTCTGCTGCAGCAAGAACCACCCCTCGCATCGGGAGAAATCGTTCAAAAAATTGTATACTTCGACGGAAAGCCAACGCCAGTATGCTTTATCAATGGTGGTAAGTTTTCAGTCCAAATTTCTAACATTATTGAAAATATAAACACTGTAGATCAAATCGAAAAATTCAAATCTTTGATTCGACTATCGCACATAGAAAACCTCTTAGAGAACCTATGTAGTATTTTCGTCTGTACCTACTTAAATTATATTTATCTTATTTTCCTTTAAGCATTCGTGAACGTAGTGGTAATGAACTTCAATGTGTTTAGAATTTTTTGTGAAATTTCCGTACTTTGCTATACTTATCACTCCAGAGTTATCGTCATAAATTTTTACAGGGTTATTGTCTAGATTTACATTGAAGACCTTCATAATTTCTCTAATAGACATTAATTCACTCACCGCTTCCGATAGAGCTACATACTCTGCATACGTCCAGGCTTTTGTCACACACCTTTGTTTTTTAGATTTCCAACCGATTATATTTCCATACAATTTAATTACATATCCAGAAGTAGATTTTCTATCTAAATGATCTCCTGCCCAATCAGCGTCCACATAACAATCTATCGTTTCACACTTTTCATTCCTTTTCTAATGTAGCCCTAAATCTCTAGTCCGGTACAAATATTTCAATATTCGCAAGGCACATTTAAAATGTGTCTCGCTACAACAATCTTGAAATCTACTTAAGATAATTCACACTATAACTTATATTGGGTCTGGTATTTGTACTAATATACAGCAATGCACCAATTAAGTTCTTGTATCCAATGTCATTTCTATTTATCTCAGCGTTTTCAATTTTTAAATTTGTTTCCGTTGGTGTACAGTACAATTTGCTGTTTTGTAATTTATATTTGTTCGCTAATGATTCAATGTATTTCGTTTGGCTTAGTTTCATTTCATTTTTTATATAATCATACTCTATATTTATTTCAAAATATTCTTTTACTTCACTTAAATCTTTCATTTTAAATTTATCAGGTAATAGCTTCTTTACATTTTGTATCCTTTTTTTGTTTTTACTACAGATTAACAAATCGTCTACATATATTAGCAAATAAACAACATTTTCCCCCTCTCCATGAGTATATAGGCACAACTCTATGTTATTCTTCTTAAAATCCAATGTCGTCACATACCTATCAAAACACTCATACCAATCCCTCGGACTTTCTTTTAACCCATAATGCGCTTTCGATAATTTACAAACTCTATTCGTTCCGTTTGCATATCCCTTTGCTTGATTTACATATACCTCCGAACTTACTTCGCCATTTAAAAAGGCAGTTTTTACATCCATTTGCTCAATGATTAATCCATTTTGACAACAATATGATAGAAGAGAAGAGAATATATGTCATCAACGACTACGTTTCTTTGTTGAAATCCTCTTACCACTAATCTAGCCTTATACTTGTCATCTGATTTTCTCGTGTAAACCCATTTTACATCTAATACTTCTTTGCCTTTTACCCCTCTCTACCAATTTCCAAGTTTTGTTTTTATAGAGACACTCTATTTCTTTATCCATAGCCTGTTTCCAATCTTCACTATTTTCACAACAAATCGCCTCCTCAAATGTACAAAGGATATCTACTCTACAATAATTTGCGTGAATCTCACTACTGTTTTCCTTTTCTGGATACCTTACTGGAGTTTTCTTATTACGTGTAGATCTCCTAGGAGTGTTTGAGCTTTCAATACTACTATTATTTTCATCTTTCCTACCTTCTAACTCTTCCTTATCCATACCAACCAATGAATAGTTATCTTCGCTATCATCGCTAACTGCATCGAATGAATTCTCCTCAAAACCGATACATTTTTTGTCTGTTTCTACGACCTCTACATGTCGCTACTGTTATTTTTACACCTAATAGGACTCTCTAACCTACTTCACTATATCCTAACAGAATTCCCATATCTGCCTTCTTATCCCATTTGGAAACTCTTTTTTGTTCTGGCCTTCTTACAAAAACTTTACTTCCATATAGATGTAGATTTTTAACACTTGGTTTTCTCCCGAAGAATATTTCAAAAGGTGTCTTTCTTTCTATAGTATTCGCTAATATTCGATTTTTCAAGTATGCCGCTGTACAAACTATTTCCGGCCAGTACCTTTTATGTACTTTCGCTTCCGCTAACAAGCAACGCGCCATGTCCATCACTGTTCTATTATACCTTTCCGCTGTCCCGTTTAATTCATGTACGTATGTTGGGCAATTATTTATTCTTATACCTTTATCCCTAGCAAATTTATAAATTCGATTATTTAAATATTCTTTACCATTATCGCATCTTAATAGTTTTAACCTCTTGCCCGTTAAATTTTCGGCTTCATTTACGAACTGTACGAAAGAATCAAAGACCTCATCTTTTGATTTTATACAATAGATCCTAGCTATTTTACTATAATCATCGATAAATGAAATGAAATATTTTTCTCCATTGAATCCGGTAGTCTTAAAGGGACCACATACGTCCGTATGAATAATTTCCATTATTTCCCTAGCCTTAGTTCGATTATTTTTGAAAGGTAAGTTATGCATTTTGCTTTCTATACACACCCTACATTTCAAAAGTTCCTTTTCAAATTCATTCGGTATGCCAGTCACTAGCTGCTCTTTGCCCAAAATCTCTAAATATTTAAAATTTACGTGTCCTAGCATCCTATGCCATCTTTCCTTTTTACTCATATCACTACGTTCGCCACTGTTTACTAAGTGCTTCTTCCTTTCAATATACTTTTCATTTTATATGTACTATTCTCTTTGACCGCTAAAGCTGTAAGTTTATTGTTCTCATCTATTACTTTCGCAATATTTCCTTTGGAAATAACCGTATTCTTATTGTCTGCTGGTTTACCTAAACTAATCAAATTTGCGGACATTTCTTTCGCGTAAAATACTTTCCTCATATTTATTTTATTTTGTTTTCCGAATGCTTCAAAATAACTTATAACATTCCCAACTTTTGTCGCTTTTATCGGTCTATTATGGCCTAAATATATATTTACCGGTTCTTTTAGGTCGATAGATTTATCGAAATAATTTATATTATTAATTATGTGATCGGTACAACCGCTATCTAATAGCCACACTATTTCGTTCTTACTTATTTCATTCGTCTCACTGCTGTTTGCTGCGTGCGCCGTTGCTGTCCATATGCCTGCTCTTGAGTTTCCATGCTCGCCCGTGCCGGTTCTTGATTGACGATGAAAGTTTCCACGTCCTCTGCTCGTATTGCCTTTGTTCCCTCTTCCTCTGTTTCGACCACGTGTTGGCCCATGCCAATAGCCGTTACTGCTTCCCGCTTGGACGCCATTTTGACACTCTCTCGCAAAGTGTCCTAATTTTCCACATCTGAAGCATCCTTCCTTTTTTGCAGAAAAGGCGTTGGTTTGCCTTTCTCCTCGATTGGATTTATTTTTCTTCTCTGCTATTTCTATTTTATTTTTCACATACGCTACCGTTTGATTCTCTTCTTTCAATGCGTCTATTATGTCCGCTATGTAGCTGTATTCTTCGGGTAACGTATTCAGCATGTAATTCAGCTTTTCCCTCTCACTTACTTGTGCGCCCGCACTTTTTAATTCATTTATTAATTTTTCGAAATCGTTAAAGAATGATGCTGAATCACTGTAGTTCTCCAGTCTTATGTTTTCCAATCTCCTTCTGCATACGATCTGCAGTGCCGTCGACTCTTTCAAGTACATTTCATCGAACCTTTTTATTATATCATACGCCGTTTTTCCTTCCCTAACATACTCCAATTGTCTGTTCGATATTGCACTATAAATTATATTTATCGCCTTCAAGTCCTTTTTGTCCCAGTCTTCATCGTCTCTTTCGTTCTTCATTCTAGTTGTAACAACCTCGCATTCCTTATATTTGAGAAACATCGTGATTCTTTGCTTCCACATTCCATAATCCTCACCATCGAATATAGGTATCATGATTTTCGATCTCTCCATTTTAATTGATTCTTCTTTTTTTTTCTTTTCTTACTCAAGCGTTCCTACGTGCTCGAAGTATATTTTGTTCCTCTGAAAGTTTTTTTTTCTTTACTGAAAACTCACTCGCAAGATCGTAACCACGCACTAAATATCTTGCAAAACTAATAACCACGCTCTGCTACCATGTTAAGGAAATTCGAGGATTTGGGAATACAAATAATTGACTATATTTCCCACGCAACAGTTATACATCTATATTACACTCTGAAGAACGTCTTGCACGCACGCTTGTCGCCAACCGACTATCCTAGATTCTTCTAACATCTGGCAACTGTCTTTTGTCTCCACTAAGACCTTGACGCCCTCTGGCCCTTACACACACACTCTCATGTACAGTGTAAATGTATCACTTCCCTAACACAATTATCCCGCGTTAGGTTCAATCAGGTTAGTCCCACGCGAAATTGATCCAATCATGCGAAAACGAGTGTATTCTGATTTCTGTCGCAGATACTTCTGGCTTGTGTATTTCCTTTCGCTTGTCATCGCTGCTTTTAACGAATAACGAATATGTACAGCAGCTTGGTTATCTATATGAAAACGATTATGATTGCGGTTTATATACCGCCCGCTCTTTTTTATATCCTTCCGCCAAGTATCCTTGGTAAGTTGATACTGATTAATTATGCGATCGAAATCCTATATAATGGCTACAAAAAATATTTGCATCATTATTCTCGTTTCCTAATGAATCGCTGTTTTAATCAAGTTTTATATTGCATCAAATTTCTGTAGTTACACGAAAGTACTAAATTATAGAAAACTTGATATACACGGATTTAATTAATTGATAAATTAGTCAATATACAGGCATTATTATTTCACGTGAAATTTTACAACGTCAAAAACCTAACATTCCTGTACGAGCAGTATTAATCACAAATTGTGAGAATGCCTACTGATAAGGAAGAAAGATAATATAGAAGACGCAGACTTATGGAAAGAGAATCCCTGACATTAGACACGAATACGCGATTTCACGAAATATTTTATGGTATATATAAGATAGAGAATATATATAGAGTACATATAAGTATATATAGAGTAAGAATATATATAGAGCCAAACCAACCAATTACTTTAATTAATGCAAGCTGTACTCGAGATTCGCGCATCTTGTGTATACACACCGGGTCAGACAAAAGTTTTCATTCATCCCAGTAGAACTTTCGTAGTCCTTGAATGAGTGGACTGATTCTTCGTGCGAAAACAAATTGGAAGCGCAGAGGGATGTATTGTTTCAGCGAATATCGATTTTAAAGCACGGTTTTAAAGCACGGTTTTAAAGCACGGTATAATCAATTCCTTTACATAAAATTATATTGTATAGGCTATTGTTATTTAAACACTTTAAATTGGATGGTTTTTACATATGCTAAAAAAATGGAAAATGATGATGATGAATCAATGACACGTAGAAAATTATAATCTATTGTATTGCTGTTATCTAATGGTGTTGTAATTGACTGTATGGTGGATGTATCTAATGGTGTTGTAGTTGACTGTATGTTGTTCAATATTGCCATGAAACTCTTCTGATTCATTGTCACTTATACGAAGTATGGAAGTATACGAAATTGATAAAATTATTAATAATATTTACGAAGAGAAAGTAAACTGTTGGATATATGACAAAATAATTCTATTTTAAATAAGAGACTGGTCCGCGTGGTTATTTTGTTTACAAAATCAAACGAATTTAATGAATGTAATGGTAAGGAAGTAACTATAAGTGGCTGTTAAACTATTTTTATGCTTGAAAAGTAATTCGCAAAGTAATGTAAAGCAGTACTACTGAGTTGTACATAACCTCTTTCAGAATTTGTTCTTAACCTCTTGCTTCATAACTTCCTTAATTATACTCTTCAAACTTATTGACTACTTCGATGTTGTTACGAACAGAAACTGATAAAATATTAATCTTAAATATAGATTGAAATGAAAGCTTGTCACGTATATATATATATATATATATATATATATATATATATATATGTACTACTTACTCAAACTATGGATCACATAACCTATACAAAAAAAAAAAATTATTGTACACTATAAAGCAAGAGGTTAAATCTTTAATCTGTTAAGAATTAAATTTTTTATTGTAACTGCGAAAATTATAAAAGTACCAAGCGAAGCAAGTACGGAATATATGCGGAATATGAATCGCTCAACGAACCAAAGAGCGGCTCAGTGACAAAATTAGTAAAGTAAAGACCACAAATATTACAACATTATATTCTACCACAAAATAATTCTCTATACAAAAAAGGTACACAACGAATCGATTTTTCACAACGATAAGAGTCAACAGAACCAATCAAGACCAGGCGAGACTCTCATAAGACAACGATATCAGAGGGATCAAATCAGCGACTTCAATCTATGTTACAGAGTATAGTTATCAAGAAAAATTGCTCCTTTCATGAAAAGTATGGTAATGATACTCTTATAATACATTGTATATCTGGCAGTCGGGTGTGCCCGTGGCCATCGGAAACGTAAAGACGACGCTTTTAGAAAGTGATAGCGCCATCGCGTTTTAAAAACGCGTTAGAAGAAGGTCGGTTTCGCTATCCAAGGCGAATCGAAAAGTGTGCGTGTTGCGAGAATCAGAGTTGATCGAGACGTCGAAGCATAGAGTCGTTAGAATTGAGTTGCGAGTGTTGTCGAGTGTTAGAGTTGCTAGTGAGAGAGAGAGAGAGAGAGAGAGAGTTACCAAATAGTTGTCAAGTTATTTGTTGTAAATACGAGCGTTGCATTTAGTTTTCCTGTTAATCAAACATCGTTTCTCTGTCTAACTAATATCTGTATTTTCAATCCATTATTAATATATTCCGATATTACAAGTGGGGGCTCGTCCGGGATTGAATAAGACAGAGAAACGATACGATTTAACGGAGCTATTTTTGCGGGAGTAGAAAAGAATAGAATAAAATGGCAAACGTTGAAGACGAACGATTGTCGGGTGAAGAGGATTTGACGCTGGAGGAGCTGAGGAGTAAGCTCGCACAGATGAATCTGCCTATATCCGGTGCGAGATCAGTGCTGGTTGCCAGGTTGAACAGAGCGTGCAAACCTGGTCGATCTGCTCCTAAGGATTCGAAGCGTGGCGAAGAACCAACAAACCAGCGAGATCTAAGAAGCAAGCAGAGAGCCGAATGCAGTCAAGAGGGAGAGGAAGACCTCGAGAAGCTGAGGACGAAAGAGCTGAGAGCGCGTCTCGTTAGCTTGGGGTTGAAGGTAACGGGAAGAAAATCCGAACTACGCGCGCGGCTACAGGCGGCCCTAGAAGGAGACGATGTATCGTCGGAAGAAGAGAGCTCCGACGAAAGTGAAGGCGAGGACGCTAAACAAGGCGCGCGAGAATACAGGAGAGGCACGCGAGCGGTGTATCAGGACCGCGATGAGTAGCAGCAGAAGGTATGCGTCGGTTCGATGTTGAGTCTTAAAGACGTGGAAGACTCATTAGAGAAATTCAGCGGGGATGATCTGCTGAGGGTAAATCAGTGGGTGGAAGACTTCGAGGAAATGGCAGAAGTGTGGGGTTGGTCAGACGCCCACATGGTGGCCTATGCTAAGAAATTACTCGCAGGCTCCGCTCAGGCCTTCGTACGACAAGAGCGATGCGCGAAGTCCTGGGCAAAGCTAAAAAAGGCGTTGAGGAATGAGTTTGAAAATGTAGTAAGCGACCAACAGATACATCGCGAGTTATCCCATAGAAAGAAGAAAGCAGATGAGAGTCTGCAACAATATATGTATCACATGTGCGGGATTGCAAAACAAGGAAGGGTTGATACGCAATCCTTGATAGACTACATTATTCAAGGCATTCCCGACGAGGTCGCGAACAAGACTGTGCTATACGGAGCCAGGAACATCGAGCAATTAAAAGAGCGTTTCAGGCGCTACGAAGCGATAAAAAGAGATATGGAGATGAGGACGAAATTTGAGGAGCCGAAGAGTAACAGGGTAAAGCCGGTGGCGAAGCTGTCCGAAACCGAGAGGAACAAGGAACCCGGTCGATCTGGAGATGCGAGGAAGACGCGATGCTACAATTGCGGTGATGCGGAGCACGTGTGTGCGGAGTGTCCGAGCAAGTCGAGAGGACCTAAATGCTTCAAATGTAGGGAGTACGGACACATCGCATCAAGTTGCGACAATTTGGGTGAGCCCTCAAAAAAAGTTTACAGCATGTTTCGGTCGTTAAAAACAAGGCGTGGTAAGGATGTTAAGATGGAAAATTTCGAATTGAGCGTGTTGATAGACACCGATAGTGAGCTGACTCTAATGCGAGCAGATCAGCATGTGAAAATCGGAGCGCCCAGATTAAGTCGGGAAATCGTTGGATTTCGCGGTGTCGGTTCCGGAAGGAATTTTACGCTCGGGAAATTTTCGACGAACATTATTATAGACAATGAGTCGTACTGTATAACCATACACGTAGTTCCAGACACAGTGATGCAACATTCGCTTATTATTGGCGCAGACTTTTTGGACACTGTTGAAATAAGTATAAAAGGGGGAGAATCTTTTATTAGTAGAATAAAGGACGAAAATCCCGATGAGTGTCCGGAAGTCCTCAAGATAGATGTAGAGACACAGGCGAGTGAGATAGATTTGTCAAACGTTAAGGACATGCAACATAGGCTAAAAAGAGATTTGAGGAGAACCAAAGCATTGCTAAGAGACGCTCAAACGATGCTGGAGAGATCGAAAGGTGACTCGACGGGTAAAGCAGCTTTACGACAGCTGAAGAACCAGTTAGAAGATGCAGAATGCGCTAGAGCAGTTGCAGTTAAAGCGAAACAGGCACTGGAGCAAGAACCGAATGAGACGCAGGCTTCGTTGCAGGAAGTACTGCGGCAACGTTCCGAAGCAGAAGATCGTGTTAATGTAGCTAGTCGCGAACGAACTGAGCTACTGTCGCAATTGGAAGAAAATAAAGAAGAGTTAGCAGAAGTTTTGAAGAAGTATCGGGCAGCAGTGCAGCAAGTGTCAGAGGAACGGAGAATAGTGGCAAGACACGTGGTGATTGGTAAAGTGGACCAAGAGATGGTGTCCTCGTCGGATTCTTGCGGCCAGCAGGAGGACTTAGCGAACATCACGAGGAGGAAGAATCTGGCTAAACAACAGCAACAGGATGTTGTTGATGATATTTGCGAATTTACTGAGAAGGATAGCGTTGCGGGTGTGAGGGTTGTTTCAAGTTTTCGGATAGACTCGAAGAGAGTGAATGCAAGGCGAACGAAAAGACAAGGGAAGTCGCACGTGCGGAATCTCTCCAATAATATCGATATACAGAGGATGTGGATGACGAGGACGACGATGGGATTGTCGAGGACACGATGAACGTGAAGACCTTCGAAAAAGAAGAGATCATAGGCTCGGTAGATGGTAAGTTGTTAACGTCTTCCATGTACGAACCGAGCCTACGAAAATGTCACGACGCTGCCACGACGATCAAAGCCCCTGACAAGAGTGAAACGTGTAAACAAACAACGGAGAGGAAGATAGAGGAAGAGCGAAAGAGGAGCAGTAGCATCGAGGACGAACAGGCCGCGGTGTTCCAAGAGGAACGAGATCAGCTGCGTGCGGACGCAAAGAGACGGATTGAGGAGATCCAAATCCGAAACAAGCGGGCGTATAACAGGAGACGCAAGAAGGCGACAGCATACAGGACGGGAGATCTAGTGGCAATCGAGAGGATGCAGAGGGGTCCCGGGCTAAAGCTGCATCCGAAGTTTCTTGGACCGTATCGGGTGATAAAAGTCCTGCGAAATGACCGATGCATAGTGCAGCGAGAGGGGGAGCACGAAGGGCCACGTACAACTTCCACGGCAGCCGATCACATGAAATGGTGGAATGCTGACGATAGTGATGTAAGTGCGAGCGGCGATGATGAGCACATCTGCGGGCAGATGTGATTGTCAGGAAAGGCCGATTGTAATATCGTAGAATAGCTTTGATTGGAGATCGGCTGAAAATAGAAAACCCGTGTACGTCGTGTTTCTGTGGTTCGTTTACATTTAAGAGTGCCTACGTGACTAAAGGCACGTAGTTGGTAGTTCTTACATAGGTATGAGGGAAACAATAGACAACGTTAGAAGAAGGACGGTTTCGCTATCCAAGGCGAATCGAAAAGTGTGCGTGTTGCGAGAATCAGAGTTGATCGAGACGTCGAAGCATAGAGTCGTTAGAATTGAGTTGCGAGTGTTGTCGAGTGTTAGAGTTGCTAGTGAGAGAGAGAGAGAGAGAGAGAGTTACCAAATAGTTGTCAAGTTATTTGTTGTAAATACGAGCGTTGCATTTAGTTTTCCTGTTAATCAAACATCGTTTCTCTGTCTAACTAATATCTGTATTTTCAATCCATTATTAATAAATTATAATTAATCGAACAAAATTACACCTTTAATATATTCCGATATTACATTACCGTGATGTAATATTTATCATGCTTATTTTGTACGTAAAACGAATCGTTGGAATATTCCCGAAGCTAACGAAGCATTTCCCAAAAGTTAAACCGAAGAAATTAACGCGAATAGTTAAGTGAAATTTTTCCATTAACTTGTTGACCAACCGGCAAATAAAAAATCATAAAAATTGTTTCAATGTGTTGAGGTCACGCATAACTTCTTTTTTCATTGACGATTACCAAACAGGTAAAATTTCGAAATTGTACGAAGGCCACGTGACCAGATCGTATTGGAATTTGAAGTGCATGGAAAAAGACAACTCGAAGTACAAACCTTGAGCTGTACTACTCGAAGTACAAACGTGAACTAATGGATGCAGAAAAGCAATTAACGCCAAACATCCGAACAGCATCTTGGAGCCCGTCATTGTTCTGAAATAAAAGAAGTGACGAATTAAAAAGACGCAGGACTAATAATAATAAAGGAAACTTAGTTCGTATTATAAATTGAATTTACATCAGAAAAGAAGCACGATCAAGCGAAACAGATCGTAGAAATGACAAATATCATCGATATACGTTTCAGTGTAATTTCACTTTTGAAAATTATTTAGTTTAATACGATCGTATTCATCGCTCTGAAACTTTCATTGTGCTGTAATTTGTGCTGCGTCTTTTTAATTTCTCTATCTTACTTGAAAGATTAAGAATTGCTTGCCTTATTTTATTTTCGATTAGTTAGGATTTGATTATTCCAGGCAAGGTTTATTATTTATAACAGGTTTTATCACTTGTTTATTATTTAGGTGTTTGTTATTTTAGGATTAGTACCTTTTAGGATTTCTTATCCTTCGAGTTTCTGTTTCAGATATCTAGGTCTATTTCAAGATGTTTTATTACATTAGGATTACTTATTCGATTAAGATA
>NW_022883354.1:0-15338 GCF_011952255.1 Bombus vosnesenskii | reverse complement strand
CCCTATAACTGAAAACTCCGAAGCCAACGTCGCCTGTCTACTGTTTAAGGTCCGTCTTCGTCGCTGTCTTTTGTCTATACGCTCTCGATGGTTTCAGTACTTGAGAAAACTAAAAAGACCAGATGTAGAGTTTTCCTGGAAGTAATGACCACTTCAACACTTTTTGGCGAGAGCTACACGATTACTCCATACCTTTGTTAGACAAAACGTTGATTCCTTGACCGCGGCGACGTTCGGCGACTGGTTGTCGCCTCGAGCCGAAGCTCATTGTCACATATCTCGAGAAAATACAATCGGATTGAATGACGATAATTGCTTAATTACGGCTATGGCTATGTAATCTAGGTTACAGTGTTAAGGGATCTTCCCAAAGTTCCAAAGGGAAGGTTCCGGTGTCCTTTCATCTCCGACATATAGAAATATAAATAACACTCGTTCTCGTCCATTTACGGAAGTCAAGCAGCTCTATGGATAGTACTTAGATAGATTACACCAAATAATAGTTATAATTTAGAACATGTTACGTAACAAACAATTTTACGTAACAGCCAGAACAGTTTAAACAAAGTATCTAAAATCAAAGACGACCCATAACAAGAAGCCGTGAACTCCCCCATTTTATTTAATTTATAGCGATGTAAATTGTAGCGCAAATAGCGATAAAAACAAAGAAGCGATAATATTCGCGAATGACCTACTAATATGCGCGAGAGACAATAAAGCTTTAAAATCCGAAAGCCATCTACAACAAATATTCGACAAAATGCATGGCTATTTATGGACAGTAGAAATTAATATAAACAAGTGAAAGACAATTTTATTTTAGCTGTACACCTCTGAAATATTAGGGACAAAATACGATGTACGCAGATATGTCAAGAAATTTCTCTTATACGACAGCAACAATAACAACCAGCCAATGTTTCGCACAATGGAAACACGAATTGAAGACTAAGTTGAAAAACACGATTTCAAACTACTTGCTCAGGCTGTTGTTTTAGAATCATCTCGTTATCAGACCAACAGTTGCAGAATAATCACTGAGCAGACGTAAATGAAATCGATAAATAACGAATTCTTTGCAATAATAATACTTAACAATGAACAAAAAGGAGACATTTTGCAAACGGGACCAGTCAATGGACTACTCTTAAAAGATGCAAAGGTTTCATCTCGATAGCTCGATCCAATCCAGAATAACTGATGAATTTGTATACATAAAAATTGGATTTTTGTAAAAAAAAATAGTTTACAAAAAAGAAATGGAAAAATATTTTATATCTGAACCAACGGAAAATTATGTCTTACAAGGAGCAAAAAGTCGTTTCCGAAAAATCGGTAAACATAACAAAAAGATAAATATACATGTCGAATTGAGACATTTTCCACCTTTTCCAATGTCGATGTCATGAAATGTAAACCTTTTTTCGCATTTCTAGCAACAACTTCTAAGTCAGTACGGTGTACTAAAATAGCATCTAATATATTTGATAATATAATTGATTAGTTTCAATTCCATTCTTTTTAAACAAAAAATGCTATTGGTTATTTCCAATTACTGAGTAAATTGCTTGTCATGAAAAACTGCGCACTACTTGTTTTCCTGCAAAATTCGAAATCCCCAAAACCTTCAATAATTTGTTCATTTCAGTGGAAACTAAAATATCTCTTTATTGACATTTTTTCGTATAGAAGAACAGAGTTCCCGTCAAAATCATTTTTTCGCTACTTTCATTCTTAATGAATCAAACAAATTTCGACATGTACCTAACCAAGTATTAATTACACCGAATCAATGAATGATTATGCCAGGACTTGAAATATTAAACTTGCGAGTATCACGAATTTCTACTCAGAGAAGGTGAAACGTATTATGGCGTTAGAAAAATACTATTCGTCTGCCAGGAAGAGATAACTGCATCGGTATAAACATTAAACTGAAACCACAGATTCTACACGCGTTTGCCTTTTTCAGGCATACATCACTAATGTTACTGAAGATCAATTCTCGCCTACGCTTTCTAATGCTTTACGCTTCACTCACTCTCTCGTTGTCCTTACTTGAATACAAACAAAGAATAGTATTCTTCCCTAATCTTCCAGAAGAACAACAATGATTTTTAATAGCGATACGTTACAATTTATAATCGTACGTCTATTACAACCTGTTGTTTTTATTTTAAAACAAACAGAAATACATACCTTATCCAAACATCAACGATATTTTATCAACAAGTGACGGTTATTATATCAACTGAAATTTTGTGGTATATTTACTTAACACGCAAAATAACAAGTCATCTGGTGGCACCAATTTATATCTACTTTTATTTTATGCATTTCATAGTAAAAGATCATTCGCATTTGTATATTAACCCAAATATAATATAATCTTAAACCTAAATTTACTAATTGTGGATATTTATTGACAGATAGTAATTTAAAAATTCATATCCATACTCATTCCTATTTTGCACATTTTTTGTTTTGAGAGGAGAGGAGAATGCAGTTACGCATAACTAGGTACGTTAGCGCGCGCCTGGATTATGCGGGACTTGGCAAGATGATAGCACCTCTACCCACCAAAAAACCCCTCCTCTGTCTCTCTTCTCTATCGGTACAAGAACCAACCCTGGAACCACCTCTCGGCATTACTTCAGGGTTGGTCTTCTTACTGAGTGTACCTCTCATCTTATTATGATCTTCTTCTAGTTAATTCTCTCCTTCTTCTCTCCATGTTCCTCTCCTTATCTTGTCTACCTGATTGAGCTATTATTTTCTTTCGGCAAAGCCCTTGGAATCTAGCCCAGTTCTCCTCGCTATTGACGACCACGTCGATTACGTTATTGGTTGCCAGTATTTCGCCTACGTAATTATCCAACAACGTACTTCCATTGTCCCATCTGGGGCAATTGAACAACGCATGCTCTGCATCTTCACCTTCGACATCACAATCCCAGCATCTTGGGTGTGTCTCTTTCCTAATCGTTCTCTATTAAAAATGCAGGCGTCGTCAATCCGCTTTCTGGTCCAATTATCCTCTCTGCAATAGAGCTACTCTTCCCTTCATCTTTTATTCGATCACTATCGACATCTTCGGAATGTTATTGTTTTTCCGTATTGCTAGGGCTTTGACACATATCGGTGTGGCATAAAGCACCACCGACTCCCGCACTCCGTAATAGTTTCCTAACTGAGTCGATGGGCCCATTGACGATGTCCTAATCGCTCCTATTAGGGTATCAACCACGACACACACCTTTCCTAGATGTAATGAGAATTTTCTATTATTGTCCTATTGCACCCCAAGATACCTAACCTTCTATTTAGTCATCAACAGGTACTTGCCCACATTGACGTCCTTGACCTTGTGATACGATTTCCGGTAAGTAGAATCACCTCCGTCTTGTCTTGAGCTAATTTCAATCCAGTTTCGGTACACCACCAATTCTTCCGCTACTTCAATATCGGGCCCACCACCAATCGTGGGACTCCTCTGAATTTTCCTACTAGGCTTAAAGGGATCACCTTCCTCGTCCCCCCTAATCCTCGGTGCAACCGATATGGTGACGTTGTGACTTATTCTGATGTCCGACACTATCCTTTGGTTTTCAATACTAACCGCCAACCTCTTGCTGTTCGCCTTTGCCCCAGTCGCTGCTACTGTACAAGGGGCTGCCTGGGGTTCCCCCTCCTAGCCAAAACCGTTCGAATGTATCCAATCATAACCGAAAGAACTCGCCAAGTCGTCAACAAAGAGCCAGTATAATAGAAATAAGACATATATAACGAATAAATAAATAAATAAGTATCTAGGAGCAACACATAGTAATATCCTCATAATTAAATATTATCTTAGAAATTTCTACACAGCTACAATAAACTAAATCTATCAAGCTAAATTTATATAACGCTAAACTAAACTAAATATATCAAGCTAACGCCTGCGCTTCAATAAGAGGCCTGATGATACATACGCAGATCACCGCATGTATAAATAGATAATATAGTAATAAATAAATAAACAATCAGCTAACTAAATAAATAAATAAATGAATAATAACTAAATAATAAATAAACCAACATAACTAATAATAAATATTAATAATAAATAAGTAAATAAATAAATAATATCAAAACAAATAAATAATAAATAATCAACCAATAGTTAAATAAATAAATAAATAAACGAGTAAAGTAAATAAATAATATATATAAGAAACGCATATACCTGCATTCCCCAACCCACACGACGCCGCGTAACTCAAATAAAGCCTCCACGTACGCAGCACCCTTCATACTCATTTATTCTTATTTATTCACCAAGGAAGTTTGGCTCGAGTGGCAAAATAAATAAAATAAATAAAATAAATAAAATAAACGATATATAACTAGAACTCTGGTCGACCCGACTTTATTTCTTCATAATAGGAACTTAAGTCGAGCCGGCCGTACATACCCTAGTGTGCTGCCCGTAAGGTGGCGACGCCACACATCGACGCGACAAACCACCTCGCCTGCGCATCGTTCGGCACCACGCGTACGTCCTGCCACTACCATTACAATAATGGCGTCAAATCTATCCACGTGCGCGTCTCGATATTAAAGAAAATCGCGTATTTCTTGTATCTCACGTTGTCGCGCAATGCGAGTGCTACATCACATCCAGTAATACTCAATAACAATTCTTACCCGCTAGTGTAAACTCTACGGCGAATACAATCCTCTCCACGCCACGCAGGTGCTCGCCGAGCCCCTGTTTGCCAGCAGGAGCCCGCGACCCGCTGCCCAATCGGTAAGCGTCCGTCCCCGAGAGTTGGTCCTGGGATTTCCCCATTGCATCGAGTGGGCATTGAAGTCCCAGAGGACGAGTTCCTTGCGGGGGAGGCATCTTCCGACGCACTCGCCGACCCGTTCCAGGAAGTCCCTGTACGCAGCCAGGTCGATGTTGGGGGAGTCGTATACCGCTACCACCATTACTCCACTCCCGTATGGTCTGGAAGAGCAGATCTTGCGCCCTTCTCGACCTACAGAGATTGCATTGGAGGAGGCGCTTGAACTACTCGGTCACCTCTATGGCCTCCTCCCGACCATCTGCCGCTGCTGCTTTGGCGGTTCTCCCTGGTGTCCTTTCCGCAGCTGCTGGCTCGCGGATTGGTCTCCGCCTCTTGACTTTCGGGGGGGGGGGCATTCCGCACCGCCCATCCTGTGATTGGCGGGCGTCGCGAGCGACTCGCACAGGGAGCACTTGGGAGCAGAGGCGGGACAGCCTCTGGCGCGGTGTCCGCTTCCGCCGCAACTGTAACACAGGTGCCCTCGATCCTCGTTGGACACGCATGTTGCGCGTACGTGCCCCACCTCCAGGCACCTGAAGCGCTGCAGGGGCCGCTTCGGGATGGCTCGAATCCTGGCGGTTGACAGCCCAGGGCTATTTTCCCTGCCTGGGATACTTTCCGGGCTCCTGCCACCGGGCACTTGATCCAGGCAGACCCTAGGCCACCTCTGCCGCCGTTCTCGCCGACCTGAACCTCCGCGCAGCCGCATCCTGCCGCCGAGGCCAGTGCTTTCCGCAGCTCCTCCTTCTTGACCGAGATGTCTATCCCGGTCTCTCGAAGCTCCGCCATCCAGGTAGGCGTGGCGACTCTCGCCGCAGTTGGGTATAGCGCCTCGGCCAGACGCGTCGCCAGCAGCGTCGCCAGCAGCGTCGCCAGCAGCGTCGCCAGCAGCGTCGCCAGCAGCGTCGCCAGCAGCGTCGCCTTTTCCCTGTCCCTGTCTCCAGGGACTCTGATGATGATGGCGCCCGTCATCGCCTTCTTCATCCCCACCTGCTCCACGCCGAGCTCCGAGAGCGGGACCTTCGCTCCGGCTGCCTCGAGGACGTCGGCGTACGACATCCTTGCTCCCTCGTTCAGCGTCAGAGTCACCGCGGATGTTCGCGGTGCGCGAGGGAGCGTGACCGCCTCGGTGCCTGCGACGGTCCTCTGCTTGTTGCGGCGGCGCTCGCTTTCGCCGCGCCTGTCGTCCTGGTCTGGGATTGCTGCTGGCGTACCCTCGTCGGCGGTGCCACGTTCGCCCCTTTCCTCGCTGTCTCTCCTCCAACGGCGACGGCTGTCTTCCTCTGATTTTTGTTCTTCCGTCTCTTCTTCCTCGCCTCTACCACTCTCCACTCCCCACCCTCCTGCTCCCTCGGGAGTGTAACGTCAATTCACATCAGAGACCAGGCCACACACCACGGACAGGATGGCACCCAGATGTCTGCATATCCTTGGCGCGCACCCTCAATAGCCTTAGAGTAATGTTGTCTCATCGAAATTTGTTACTTTTCATCCAAACTCCAAGGTAAATATATTAAATTAATATACACAATGTATCCGGTTGATCTCAGACCACACATATATTTCGAAATTTATTTTTTATTTATGCCAAATTTAAATAGATATTATTCGTTTTATATGATTAACAAACCATTCCTTATTCAAATCAACTATATAATATTTTCTCTATTGTTGTGCTTCTTAACTCTTATCATTCTAGTTGAAATTATAAATATTCGATTCAATTGCATTTTGTTCTTAATCGAAGTGCCCCAGGATCAATGGACAATCGACGTGGAGACCGAATACTAGTTTTCTTGCCATTATTTCGCGGTTATGCGTTCGGAATGATGAATACGGCAATAAGTTGCGGTGCAGCTGTGTACATAATGCGAAATTTCGAGATAGAAACGTTACTCAGTTCCGTAGAAAAATACAGAATTACGCATATACCTTTGGTCCCTCCAGTTTTAATTGGTCCTGCGAAGCATCCAATGGTGCCAAATTGCGATTTTAGCAGCGTGAGAGAGATCGTTTCCGGTGCGGCAACGCTTCCGCCGGATGTAAGTTTTTCGTCCAAACTACCTAACGTAATACGATATAACGTTATTCTATAAAACGTAATACGTTATAACGTTATACGATAAAACGCAATACGTTATAAAATTATATTATATAACGTAACACGTTATAACGTTATACCATATGTCGTAATACGTTATAACGTTATTCTACATGACGTTAAACGTTATAACGTTATGCCATATAATGTTATACGTTATAACGTTATTCTATAAAATGCAATACGTTATAACATTATACCATATAACGTAATACGTTATTACGTTATTCTATATAACGTAATACGTTATAACGTTATACTAACTAACGTAATGCGTTATAGCGTTAACCTATATAACGGAATACGTTATAACGTTATTCTATGTAACGTTATAAGTTATAACATTACACTATATAATGTAATACGTTATTACGTTATACTATATAACCTAATACGTAATGACTTTAAACTATGTAACGTAATACGTTATAACGTTATGCTGCGTAACGTCATATGTTATAAGGTTACACTATATAATGTGATACGTTAAAACGCTATACTATATAACGTAGTACGTTATAATGTTACACTGCCTAACGTAATACGTTATAACGTTATACTACCTAACGTAATACGTTATAATGTTACACTACCTAACGTAATTCGTTATAACGTTATACTATCTAATGTAATACGTTATAACGTTATACTATACAATGTAATACGTTAGAACGTTATTCCATAAAACGTAATAAGTTATAACGTTATACCATGTAACGTAATACTTTATAACGTTATTCCATGTAACGTCATACGTTCTAGCGTTATTCTATCTAATGTAATACGTTATAACGTTATACTATACAATGTAATACGTTAGAACGTTATTCCATAAAACGTAATACGTTATAACGTTATAGCATATATCGTAATACGCTATAACGTTATTCTGTGGAACGTCATACGTTCTAACGTTACACTATATAATGTAATACGGTATATCGTTATTCTATATAAAGTAAGACGTTATAACGTTATTCTGTGAAACGTCATACGTTATAACGTTATACTACCTAACGTAATACGTCATAATGCTACACTACCTAACGTAATTCGTTATAACGTTATACTAGGTAATGTAATGCGTTATAACGTTATACTATACAATATAATACGTTAGAATGTTATTCCATAAAACGTGATACGTTATAACGTTATACCATATAACGTAATACGTTATAACGTTATACCATATAACGTAATACGTTATAACATTATACTATATAACGTAATACGTTATTACGTTATTCTATATAACCTAATACGTAATGACTTTATACTATATAACGTAATACGTTATAACGCCATACTATATAACGTAATACGTTATAACGCTACAATACCTAACGTAATACGTTATAACGTTATACTACCTAACGTAATACGTTATAACGTTATACTATACAATATAATACGTTATACTATACAATGTAATACGTTAGAACTTTATTCCATAAAACGTAATACGTCATAACGTTATAGCATATAACGTAATACGTTATATCGTTATAACTTTACACTATAAAACGTAATACGTTATAACGTTATAGCATATATCGTAATACGTTATAACGTTATTCTATGAAACGTCATACGTTATAACGTTATGCTACCTAACGTAATACGTTATGACGTCAAACTATATAACGTAATACGTTATAACGTTATGCTACCTAACGTAATATGTTATAACGTTATTCTATGTAACGTCATACGTTATAAAATTATACTATATAAAGTAATAGATTATAACGTTATACTATATAACGTAATACGGTATAACGTTATACTATATAACGTAATACGTTATAACATTACACTATAAAACTGAATATGTTATAACGTTATACCATATGTCGTAATCCGTTATAACGTTATACCATAAAATGTAATACGTTATAACTTTATACTATATAACGTAATACGTTATAACGTTATTCTATGTAACGTCATACGTTACAACGTTACACTTTATAATGTAATATGTTATTACGTTGTACTATAAAACGTAATACGTGAAAACGTCATACCATATATCTTTATACTATAAAATGTAATGCGTTATAACGTTAACCTATAAAACGTAATACGTTATAACGTTATACCATATAACGTAATACGTTATAACGTAATACTATATAACATAATACGTTATTACCTTATTCTATATAACGTAATACGTTATAGCGTTATTGTGCGGAACGTCATGCGTTATAACGTTACTCTATATAATGTAATACGTTATAACGTTATACCATATAACGTAATACGTTATAACGTTATACCATATAACGTAATACGTTATAACGTAATACTATATAACATAATACGTTATTACCTTATTCTATATAAAGTAATACGTTATAACGTTATTCTGCGAAACGTCATGCGTTATAACGTTATACTATATAACGTAATACGGTATAACGATATTCTATAAAACGTAATACGTTATAACGTTATACCATATACCGTAATACGTTATAACGTTATTCTATAAAGCGCAATACGTTATAACGTTATACCACATAACGTAATAAGTTATAACGTTATTCTATGTAACGTCATCCGTTATAACGTTACACTATATAACGTGATACGATATAACGTTATACGGTATAACGTCATACGTTATTGCTTTACACTATATATCGTAACTCGTTATAACGTTATACTATATAACGTAATACGTTATTACGTTATACTATATAACGTAATACGTTATAACGTTATACTACCTAGCGCAATACGTTATAACGTTATACTATACAATTTAATACGTTAGAACGTTATTCCATAAAACGTAATACGTTATAACGTTATGCCATATGTCGTAATTCGTTATAACGTTATTCTGTGGAACGTCATACGTTATAACGTTACACTATATAACGTAACACCGTATAACGTTGTACCATATAACGTAATACGTTATAATGTTATACTTCCTAACGTAATACGTTACAATGTTATACTACATAACGTAATAAGTTTTAGCGTTATACTATCTAATGTAATACGTTATAACGTTATTCTATATAACGTAATACGGTATAATGTTATACTATATAACGTGATACGTTAAAAATTTACACTATAAAACGTAGTAACTTATAACGTTATAGCATATAACGTTATACGTTATAACGTTATAGCTTATAACGTAATACGTTATAACGTTATGGAAAATAACGTAATACGTTATAACATTATTTTATGTAACGTCATACGTTATAAAGATATGCCATAAAACGTAATACGTTATAAAGTTATCCTAAAAAACGTAATACTTTATAACTTTATACCATAAAACGTAATATGTTATAACGTTATTCTATAAAACGTAATACGTTATAACGTTATACGATATAATGTAATACGATATAGCGTTATACTATATAACGTTATACTATGTAGCGTAATACGTTATAATGTTATACTACCTAACGTAATACCTTATAACGTTATACTATATAATGTAATACGATATAGCGTTATACTATATAACGTTATACTATATAACGTTATACCGTTATAACGTTATTCTATATGACGTCATACGTTATAACGTTATTCTGTAGAACGTCATACGTTATAAAATTATACGATATAGCGTAATACGGTATAGCATTATACTATATAACGTAATACGTTATAAAGTTATTCTGCGGAACGTCATGCGTTATAACGTTACTCTATATAATGTGATACGGTGTAACGTTATACTATATAACGTAATACGTTATAACATTACACTATAAAACTGAATACGTTATAACGTTGTACCATATAACGTAATACTTTATAACGTTATTCTATGTAACGTCATGCGTTATAACGTTATTCTATGTAACGTCATACGTTATAAAATTATACTATATAAAGTTAGACACTATAACATTATACTATATAACGTAATACGGTATAACGTTATACTACATAACGTAATACGTTATAACATTACACTATTAAACTGAATATGTTATAACGTTATACCATATAACGTAATACGTTATTACGTTATGCCATTTAGTGTAATACGTTATAACGTTATCCTATAAAATGCAATACGTTATACCGTTATACCATGTAACGTAATACGTTATAGCGTTATTCTGTGTAACGTCATACGTTATGAAATTATACTATATAAAGTAATACGTTATAACGTTATACTATATAACGTAACACGTTATAACGTTATACCATATAATGTAATACGCTATAATTTTATTCTATAAAATGCAATACGTTATAACGTTATACCATATAACGTAATACGTTATAACGTTATTCTATGTAACGTCATACGTTATAAAATTATATTATATACAGTAATACGTTATAACGTTATACTATATAACGTAATACGGTATAACGTTATACTATATAACGTAATACGTTATAACATTACACTATAAAACTGAATACGTTATAACGTTGTACCATATAACGTAATACTTTATAACGTTATTCTATGTAACGTCATGCGTTATAACGTTATTCTATGTAACGTCATACGTTATAACGTTACACTATATAACGTGATACGATATAACGTTATACTATATAACGCCATACGTTATAACGTTACACTATATAACGTAACTCGTTATAACGTTATACTATATAACGTAATACGTTATTACGTTATACTATATAACGTAATAAGTTATAACATTATGCTATAAAACGTAATACGTTATAAAGTTATACTATATAACATAATACGTTATAACTTTATACTATAAAACGTAATACGTTATAACGTTATTCTATGTAACGTCATACGTTATAAAGTTATACTATATAAAGTAATACATTATAACGTTGTACTATATAACGTCAAACGGTATAACGTTATACTATATAACGTAATACGTTATAACATTACACTATCAAACTGAATATGTTATAACGTTATACCATATGTCGTAATTCGTTTAAACGTTATTCTATAAAATGCAATACGTTATAATGTTATGCTCTATAACGAAATACGTTATAACGATATACAATATTAAGTAATACGTTATAACGTTATACCATATAACGTAATACGTTATAACGTTATTCTATGAAATGCAATACGTTATAACGTTATTCTGTGTAACGTCATACGTTATAACGTTACACTATATAACGTGATACGATATGACATTATACTATATAACGTCATACGTTATAACGTTACACAATATATCGTAACTCGTTATAACGTTATACTATATAACGTCATACGTTATAACGTTACACTATATAATGTAATATGTACAATAGAAGTAATAGAAAATAAAGGGGGATGTACTCATTTTTTTTTTGTTACACACTAAATCTCATAATATTTTTAATTATTTTCAACAAACCGCATATCCTGAGCTCATAATGTTTTGATACTATACGTTACAGACGAAAAACGTTACATGCGTCATTGAGCAATTGAAGATAGCTCACATGGGCTATCTCTTTCATGGGCATGATCGCATTCAAAGATCATGGTTTATATAAAATAAGTAGTTACATTGAAAGGCAAGAATCGCACGCTAAAAATGTGGGAAAAATGACAAATAAGGAAAAATTCCACAGGATCTTAGGGCATGTAAACTCTAATTATTTAGATACAATGTGTAAAAAAAAATTAGTTGAGGGAATGCCAGAAAATTTTGAGTAAGTACAATTAAAATGTGGCACACGTATCCAAAATAAAATGCACAATTTACGCGAGATTTTAGAATTAGTACATACCGATTTAAATGGACCTCATAAAAATACCGGGTTTGATGGATCTAAATATTTCTTAACATTTATAGACGATTACAGTAAGTGCGCATTGATTTATACTTTGAAATCAAAAGATGAAGTTTACATTTGTTTCCTTGATTATACCAACAAAATGGAAAATCTTACTGGTAAGAAGATACAGAGATTAAGATGCGATAATGGAAAAGAATATATGAACAAAAACATGTACAATCTAACTAGGGCAAAGGAAATTGTCGTGGAACCATGCCCACCTTATGTTCACGAATTAAATGGAACAGCTGAGCGCTACAATAGAACAATTATGAATTCCGCTAGATGCTTATTACATGATTCAAAGCTGAATATTAAATATTCAGGAAATAGTTAGAGCCGCGGCGTACTTAAAAATAGGACCATTACGAACACATATGAAAATAAAACACCATTTGAAATATTTTTTAAAAGGAAACCGAATATAAATAATTTAAGATTGTACGGAAGTAGAGTTTTCGTAAGAATACCTGAAATTAAAATAAATTCGAAATGGGACAAAATAGCAGACACTGGGATACTTGTAGGTTATGGAAACATTGGATATAGGATCCTAGTTAATAATAAAATTATAATTGCAAGGCACGTAGAATTTATAGATGAAGATGATAATTTAGACGGATTTCAAGGAGAAGATGAATCAGACAATGAAACAGAAAAGGATTTTGACGAACATTCGGATTCAAACGAAATTCATGAAAATGAAATAAATGACGAAAAGGTCGAGCAGGTTGCAACAAAAGCGGAGAGAAAGTTAAGTAACAAATCAGAAAGAAAACTTGAGGACATAGAAAATAATTTGAGAAGGTCAGGACAGGGAAGAAAGAAACCTCAAAGATATGGCCAAACGAGTTCATATTTCATTTATGTGGATGTAGTTAGCGCAGACAGTCCTCAAACCTATGAAGAAGCTTTAAGTGGAGATGACAGCGGTTCATGGAAAGAAGCAATGGATCGAGAAATGAATAGTTTAATAAAAAATAAGACCTGGCAACTAGTAGAGAAACCAAAAGACAAAAAAGTATTAGACTTGAAATGGGTATATACGAATAAATCTGATAATCGTAAGAAAGCACGATTAGTCGTTCGAGGCTTCCAACAAAATGAAGTACTGGAAGATTTATACTCTCCAATGGCAAAAATGTAAACGTTGGAGTTATTACTATCTTATTGTTGTCAATATGGTTTGACGATTATGCAAATGGATGTAGAAACAGTATTCCTAAACGAAACTATAAAATCGGAAGTATTTGTAAAACAGCCTATAGGTCACGACAATAAAAGCGGGAAAGTATGTAAATTAACAAAAACGTTATATGGATTGCATGAAAGTTCAAGAGCTTGGTATGAATGTTTCCACGACTATATGAAAAAATTAGGATTTCAAAGAAGTAAGAGTGATTATTGTCTGTATATGAAGTATGAGAGCGATGATGTTATATATTTAATTCTATTCGTAGACGACTTATTAACATGTGGAAAAAACAAAAGAAAAATCGATGAGATTAAAAACAAATTGTCAAACCATTTTGCGATGAAGGACTTAGGTGAAGTAAAGACTTACTTAGGAATAAACATTGAATACGATAATAAGAAGTGTGAGATGAAATTAGATCGAAGTAGTTATATAGAGTCATTAGCGAAACAACATAATATAGAAAATAGTAAATTTTACATCAATAGTATAATTTACATCTATGGAACAAAACTTAAGTTTAGAACCCGCACAATCAGCCTCAGACGATATAAAATATAGAAATCTCATAGGAGCTTTATTATATATTAGTACTGGAACAAGATTAAACGTTAGAGATAGTGTAAACTATTTAAGTCGATTTCAAAACAGTTACAACGAGACCCACTATAAGTATGCATTGAGAATTTTGAAATATTTATATTTAACTAGGAAATTAAAGTTATAAAAACTTATAAAAGAAATTTGAATGCTGAAGTTATTGATTGTTTTGTTGACGCTGATTGGGCTGGAGATAAAGTAGATAGAAAATTCACTACGGGATTTATCATAAGATTTTTCGGAAACGCAATTTACTGGAAATCAAGAAAGCAAAGTGGCGTGACAAAATCATCAACAACCGCCGGGTATGTAGCTTTATCGGAAGCTGTGAGCGAAATTAAATTTGTAAGAGAATTGTTGCAAGATTTCAAAATAATGATCGAGACGCCAATAAAAATTTACGAAGATAATTCTGGAGCGATTGCGATATCAAAATTTGGTAGCTTGACAAAAAATTCTAAGTACATTGAAGTTCATTTCCATTTTGTGCACGAAAGTTACGAAAATAAAGAGATTGACATTATAAAAGTAGATTCACAAAATAATGTAGCTAATATTTTAACGAAGGCTATAGGGAGAAACAAATTTGAAAATTTTAGATTACTTTTAAGAATAGTTTGATTGACTTATAAAAGGAAATGAATATGCAGCACAAAAAATTGAGGAGGTGTGTTGAGATTTGTATAATTTTCTGTGCTGGACTGGGTTAAGTGCGTAGTAGAGATACTTGTATGTGGGTATCAGTGTGTGGAGGTATGTGTGTGGGCGGCGTCTCGAAAGCAGATCAATGTAAACTGTTCAGTCGGTTAACAGT
>NW_022883353.1:0-20333 GCF_011952255.1 Bombus vosnesenskii | reverse complement strand
TAAAGGAGGACTTAAACACAACGGCAGCCGAAATGATTTACGGCACCGGCATACGATTGCCGGCGAAATTTTTCATAGCAACCGAGCAACAGGCCAATTCGGAGTACGCGAACCGGCTCAAAGAAGGGATGGGGAATGTCAGGCCGCACCCGGTCACGCATCATGGCGAAAAGAAAATTTTCGTTTTCTTAGAATTAGAAACCGTATGTTTTCTTATGTCATGACGCGATAGGGGGCCCTTTCCAGCCGCCGTATGACGGAACGTTTGAAGTCATAAAAAGAGGCGAAAAAATTACACCGCCGAAATTAATAATCGCGACGTAACGGTTTCCACAGACCGTCTAAAACCGGCGTTTGTAGTATAAGGAAAAATCGCCGTATCTCTTGACATACTATTTCCGGTAAATCAGGCGAACGCGAACGACGAAAACAGCGCAAGCAGCGATCGAATCGCGGAAGAAAACTCCAGGAATAGGTATGTTGCGCGGTCCGGACGTAGGGTCCGCTTTATCGATCAGTTCCCGGCAGGTTTCGGTTAGACGTCGTAAATTGTCGGATCGAGTGTATCGATAATTAAAAAAAAAAAAGAAAATAACGATGACAAATAGAAACTCTGTAAATATTTCAAAAGTTTAACTTAATAAAAACGTTATCACTGGTAGGGGGTGATGTAGCGGCACATGAGTCAGAACACAATTTAAATGATGTTGTTGTTTTGCCTCGGAGTATCAAGACCGTTAGGTTCCAAGTAATGTAAGAACAAATAATATCCGGGCAAAACAATGTCGCCGCTTCGTGCAACCGTCAAACGTAGAAGACTTCGATTTTCCGGTTCTCTCCCGATCAGCATAAATAAACGGACGCAACCGAAAAGAATATAATTATCTAGAGTTATCAACCAGTTATCTATCGAATATTTATTAGCGATCTTACTTTGCGACTTATACACTGTACGGGCGTCTTAGCGATTATGGTTTGCATACATATTTATTCAATTATTTTAAATATATTCGACAATTTCAACAACGAGCAATCTCGTCTAATACATTTCACGATGAAACATTGTCTACAAAAGTCATCTACAACAATATTTCTGAAGTGCGATCGACAATACACATAAAAGAAATGCCAAAAGCAAGAAGGAATCGTAGAGGTAGAGGCTATACCAGCAGGAAACGTGCAAAAAACGTTTGACTAAACGTTTCCCGAAATTAGAAGAGAAGAAGAAAAAATTAGAAAAAATTAGGAATACCTTAAAATTAGGAAACTACAGAACAAACAGAAATTAGTTTTATCCATCGAACTCACCTATACCCGAACGCGATCTAGGGCTGCATTGCCAATAGTTTAGGAAAGCGATAATTATTCTCGTTTTATAAACTACATAGAGAGTTAAGACCAGAATTTTGATAATAAATATATAAGTAAATAAAATCGAATAAATTACCAGTTACGAGACATTGAAATTATTTATTTATTCCTAGAAAACTTTAATCCTTCCCGCGCTAGTACTCTCCTACCCACAGCAGCTAAGCTGGAACGTGGAGTTTATTTACCAGTCGTATTAGTACAATAGTTAATGCTACTCCTACAGTCATATCAACGAATTAGAATATCAAGAATATGACAGTTTGAAAATTAAAAATAGTGTTGCACTTTAGAAAGGCGCGAGAGTTTAACGACTATTTCTGGTGGCAGCAACTACAGTTTTGATTCAAGCGTCAATTTGAGAAAGCTAGGGCCCGAAATCGAGAATAATAAGTAACGGTTACGAATACCGAAGATCAAAACCGGATCGTAACAGTAAATAATGATTAGGAAAGATAACGAATAAATGGAACTTGTTAATAATAATAATAATAACAAGAATAAGTTTCCTTAAATATCATAAAATGCATTTACCTTAAATTTCTGCCAACGAAAATTCTTGAATTTGATACAAAATGATAGCTAATAAAATGAATGAAACAAAAGCTTTAAAAAACAACTAATATTAACAGGAATGGGAATAAGGGAAGGGTTGCATATACAAGGATGCGTAAGAGTGCACTTAGAAAAATCAAAATAATTGAAAATATAATTAGAACGCGGGAAGAAGATATCGCCCGAAAATTGTATATTATTTATTTAGTAAAAATTTTATTTATTTCTATTACATATGTCTATGGAAGATTCAGAGGCCAATTAGCGTTAATCCTTCTTTCTCTGAAAAGGACTTACGTAGCTCCAAAAATAATTTATTCTTAAAAATTTTAATTAATAAATCAATTAACTCGCTACTTTCATGCATATATAGTAGATTACGGTATTGACCACGAAATTACTAAGCACAATTATTCCGAGCATAAGCACAAACAATGAGAATCATTTCGAAGTCGTGACAAGTCTAAGCATTATCGTTTGTTATGTAAAAAATAATTGTACACTGCTTAACTGAATTAAGCAAAAAAAGATGAAAATACACGTATTTCCAGGAAATTGCCCTTTTTCTGCTAGTGAATTCCAATATTTATCTAATGAGCAAAATTTATTCGATTGCGATAATGGCGAACGAGACGAAAATTTAAAAAAGGAAACTGTCACAAGAAAACTCTGCTGGATGATTTTCCACTTTATAAGATTAACGGTTCATCGATCAATGTTTTCCAAAACTCATTGTACAGGAGTACTTTTATGTTTTTTCTTTGTTATAATCATTTTTAAACTTCATGATTCATGGCATACTTAAACTTTGGAGTTGAAAGCTATATTTTACAAAAAAATTTTGTACGATGATCCGGGTTATGCCAATATTTCCGTTTGGCACTGTATTAGCATAAGCGAACAACCTAACTTCCAGTCGGCTTGACAAAAATCGAACGACTAGCGCAAACAACTAGCGATCGCTTATTTTTCATAGCTCGGAATATAGCTATGGACATTAAGACGAAATTGTTACCGGAGAAAATACAAAAGTTATGTAGTTCAATACGACAAGATTTCTACAGGTTTTCTACATGTTATGTATATAGAAACGAAAAATGTAATAAAAATGAAAAGCCACCTAAAATAAGAAGGTTAAATATATTTGTGTTCTCTTACCTTTATATGAAGAATAGTTTCCTGTCCGGTTACTGCATTACCCTATCTATTATTGAACAAATTTTTAGGTTACAATTATTTACACAAAGCTAGTACGCGTGCGAATGTCTTTTTATTTTATAAACCTTTATGTACAAAAACTCTATCCACGTTAAATCAATCTCTTTTTATAGAAACTTAATATAGAAAGTTAATTTTCTAGATAGAAAAATTAAAACTTTCAGTAAATTCATGTACAACGCGCACTCTACTGCGTACCGGATACGAATGACGAGTGAACGTTATCGAATTCTACGGCGACCGCTTAGATAGTGACGAGGACGGATTAATATTGCTCAGTAATTGGTTAAGCTTTGAGCCTATGGGCGGTATCTGTACGCGATTACTGCGCAAGGACCATTTCATGACATGCTCCACCTCTCCGTCTCCTTCGCCCGCCGCTCACTCAGCCCCACAAGAAGTAAAAATAGGCCACCGATCTGTCCTGTTTTGCGACCAAATTTTCAGGAAGGAAAAAGAAAGAAAAGACAATATCGTGTAAAAGTACGGTTTTTAAACGGCTTAAATTAAATTACAAACTGTAATGTTAAAAATGTAAACCCAACACAAAATATGGTATGGCTACGTCGTACCGTCGCGTAACGGCACTTTTACCAGAACCACTTTCAAACAGTTCTGCCCGAGCAGCCGAGCTAAACGGGCGTGTGCAACAGTGCTCCGGAGAAGTGCGGCAAGTGGGGAAGAGAAAACTACGAACGGCTACGCCTATAGCCAAACGGCGGAAACCCGTGTCCTATATCAAGAAGCCTTAAAATAGCAGCCTGGAACTCTAACGGCCTACAACAAAGGGCCCTAGAAACTAAAACATTCCTGTCCAGCAGTAACACCGATATACTACTCGTCTCAGAAACACACCTCACAATAAACAGCTACATAAAAATACCGCACTACACCATATACGACACCGAGCATCCCTCAGGGAAAGTACACGGAGGGACGGCAGTAGTAATAAAAAACGACATTAAACATCACCTACACAGCCAGGTCAGTAAGGAACATATACAAGCAACCACCGTTACCGTACAGACTAACAGCAACCAACTGCAGTTGTCAGCAGTATACGTACCGCCGCGACACAAAATCATAACGCAAATGTGGGAAGACTACTTCCGACACTTAGGTGACAAGTATATTGCAGCGGGAGACTATAACTCAAAGCACACGCTATGGGGATCAAGAATCACCACACCTCGAGGCAGAACCCTGGAAAAATACATCAGAAATAATAACCTCAATATATTATCCACAGGAAGACCGACATACTGGCCGACAGACCTGAGCAAAATACCTGACCTGCTAGACTTTGCAGTTACAAAGGGACTAAACGCAAATAAACTAAACATAGCATCCAGCCTCGAGCTTAGCTCCGAACATACGCCCATAATAATTTCATACAGAAACAAACCAATACTTTACAGCAGCACAGAGAAGCTATGCAATTAAACCACCAAATGGCAAATATTCAAAGAAATAATAGAGAGCAAAATCAGCTGCAACATCCCACTGAAAACACCTGAACACATCGATCAAGCAGTAACAACACTCACAGAAACTATCCAAGAAGCAGCAAGGGCAACCACTATACCTGAAACAACCAACAGACAAACAAAAACAGTTCCACTAGACATCCTCGAAAAAATTAGAGAAAAAAGAAAAGCGAAAGCAAAATGGCAAAAACACAGAACAAAAGAAAACAAAAAACACCTAAACAAACTCACAAAATAAATAAAGAACAAAATAAAAGAGCACAACGACAACGAGTTCACAAAGTTCATCGAGTCACTATCTGCTCACGAAAACAACAATTACTCCCTATGGAAAGTCACAAAAAAATAAAGAAGACAACAAAAATGGTACCAACAATCAGAAGAGCAGACAACACATGGGCAAGAAGCAACGAAGAGCAAGCTGAAGAATTTTCCAACCACCTAGGCAACACATTCACCCCACACAACATCAACAATAGCAACCACAATAGTCATACGGACGAGGATGCGCTAACTACTAGTACACCAACTGACAATCACCATACCCAAAGCAACCGCACAAGAAATCAGAAACATAATTGAGGAAACAAAAAACAATAAAGCACCAGGAATCGACCTAATTAACAGCCAAATCTTGAAAAACCTTCCGCCAAAAGCGATAAGACAAACCACAATAATAGTAAACGCAATACTAAGAATACAATACTTTCCAAAAGCTTGGAAACTGGCAAAAATCATAATGATACCCAAACCAGGCAAGGACTCACACGAAACCAAGTCATACAGACCAATCTCACTACTTCCGGTGTTCTCTAAGATAGTAGAGAAAATAATCTACGACCGGATAAAACCACTAATAGAGAAGAACCATCTAATACCGGATCACCAATTCGGATTCAGAAACAAACACTCCACAATAAAACAAACGCAAAGACTCGTCAATGAAATCCTACAGGCGCTGGAAACAAAACAATACTGCACGGCACTCTTTATGGACATCGAAAAAGCATTCGATAAAATAAACCACACTAGCCAACTACAATCAATCAGGAAACAGTTCTCGGGGCAGATATACCAAGTAATCAAATCATACCTAAGCAACAGAAGCTTCATAGTAAAAATCAAAAAGACACACTCGGAAGCTAAAGAAATCAAGGCAGGAGTTCCGCAAGGAAGCGTCCTAGGACCAATTTTATACACATTATACACGGCCAACATACCAACAACTAACAATAGCAAAATACTGACATTCGCGGATCACACAGCTGTACTAGTCAGGCACACTAACCCTGCAACAGCAGTTACATTACTACAAGAACATATCACAAAAATAGAAAAGTGGTTTCAAGCGAAACAAATCAAAGCAAACCCCGATAAATGCAAACATATTACGTTCACACTGCGAAAACAGAAACCACCGAACATTGTACTAAACGGCACACACATAATACAAACAAGGCAAGTCAAATACCTAGGACTCCACTTAGATACACGACTCACATGGTAACAGCATATTACAGCAACAATAGACAAAATACAGATGGCAAGGAGACAAATGTACTGGCTAACAAGTCGAAAATCCAAACTAAGCATAGAAAACAAACTAAAAATATATAAAATGGTCATAAAACCAAACTGGACGTACGGAATAACACTATGGGGAACAGCAGCAATGAGCCATATAATCAAAATAGAGGCATCGCACTCTAAAATACTCAGAACAATAGTAAACGCGCCATGGTTCGTTAGAAACGAGGACATTTGGAAAGACCTGGGAATACCAACGGTCAAGGAGGAGATCAACAAAAGTGCAAGAAGGTACGGAGAAAGAATAGCAACGCATCTAAATCGGCTGGCAGCGGAAACGGTCGACACATCAAGCATAAAAAGAAGATTAAAAAGGAAACACCCAACCGATCTCACAGAGGACATAACCCAACAAACACGATGGTGGTACCCCGCTGGGGGTAGCCACCCACATGTTATATTAGTATACAGCTACAACATTTTACCAAATGTCCTACTGGACAAATTGTAAAATCCAAATAAATAAATAAAAAAAAACTTTCAAATAGAAATTCGTTGTTTATTGTGAATACACATATGTAATTTATATTTTTCTTAGGCAATAAACATTATATATATGTAAATTCTATAGAATTTAGAATATCAACCGACGGTTTGACTTTCACTGTGTTTACTGGGAGTCGGTCGAACGATATGAATAGAGGAGGACGGGGACTTGGGATAGAAAATAAAACAGGACTTGGAGAAGCGAAGATTGAACAAAGAAAAAAGCAAGTTAAGAGCCAGAGGGAGAAAGAGAAGACTTAGACAATCGATTGTTGAGTTTTCACAAATCGATCGCCTGATTTCCGAAAATATTACAACATTCCATATATATGTCGGAGATGAAAGAACACCGGAGCCTTTGGAATTTTGTATAATCCCGCAACATTGAAACCTAGAGTCTACAATAGCTGTAATTGAACAATTGTAGTTATTCAATCCGATTGTAATTGTTCGAGAGTTGTGATAATGAGCTTGGGCTCGAGGCGACAGCCAGTCGCCGAACGTAGCCGCGGTCACGGGACGAACGCTTTGTCTAACAAAGGCATGGAATAATTCTATAGCTCTCCTTAAAAAGGAAATAGTTGTAACACTCGACAGTAAACATTCCAACGGTCTCTGTCCCGTAGCTCGCCACATGCAGACCCTATTCTTCGAGTAAGATGATTGCCAGATGTCGATGCGTCTCCGCAGTACATGTTCAGCTAGCTCGAGGGCCCGTTATAAATCTTAAGATTTAGTCAACTAAAGTCCTTCAAACAGGCAAACAGTCTTTGTCCCAACTACGGGAAAATAGGGGAGACCTATTTTTCAACGAGCGGCGTCTCCCACTAGCATCTTTCCCTCGAGGACGGCTAACATCTTTTTCTAACCACCGATATGGAGATTGACCAATTAGCAGCAACGCCAATTTCCCTTACTTTCTGAACGAAGGCTTTTCTCGACGAATCCGATGATCTCGTGTCCTTAGACACACCCCATTATAGTTTTCCTCTGTGGCATCATCGGGACGGGAAAGTCATTCCCGCTCGCGATCTCATCGATGAAAAAGCGTAACCCCTTACGACCGGTGAATATTACGCGTCCGACTTAGATTTTGTGAGTACGTTCATCTATCATCCCGTCGACCGCGGATTCGTTATTGAACCTAGGATGATTGTCATTAGTTTCTCGAGTATCTAATTACCACGGTTACTTGTCCGGTTCTATGATAATCGTATTTGTACTAGCCAATGTCTTCTCTATTGCATAATGACGACGTGTAATCCAAACGAAGATTCGTTTCACGCCCCTAACCCTAATTGTAATGTAAACCCGTCATATATATATGTCGGAGATGAAAGGAAAACCAGAGCCTTCCCTTTGCAATTTTGGGAAAATCTTCTAATGCTTTAGCCTAGATTTTATCATAGCTGTAATTAAGCAATTGTTGTCATTTGTAATTGTTCGATATTTGTGATAGCGAAAGTGGGTTCGAGGTGACAACTGGTCGCCGAACGTAGCCACGGTCACGGGATAAACGTTTTGCCTGACGAAGGTGTGGATCGGTTGTATTGTTCTCCCTAGAAATCACATAGAATTGTACTTTAAAGATGTCGATATAATGGGACACACGTATTAGGAATCAATCTCCAAACAGAAACTGCCTAGTACCGGCGTTTGGATCTTTCTCGATGTTTCCAAAGAGTATACAACAAACTTTTGACAGAAATTGCCTAGCAACAACGATTGGAACCTTCTCGATGTCTCCAGCGAGCATATAACAAACAAATGCAGTCGTATAGCGAAAAAGATTTTCATCAGATATTCATTCGTGTGATCGCCTTGGAAAGTGATACATCGAGCAATTTACCGAGTGTCTCAGCAATCGTATTTTTGTGTTTAAAAATCATTCTACGCATAGAAAAGAGTTATCCCGTTGACCGTGGATTCGTTTGAACCCAGGAACATTGTTAATAGTGTTAATTAAATTTAAAACCTATTAATTGTTAATTATTCGTAAAATTCGTAAAACATATTAATTGTTAATCTCAATATTCGTTAAATTTATTATTCGTAAAACATATTATTCGTTACTCTTATTATTCGTTAAACTTATTATTCTTTAATCTAATCGTTAGTTAAACTTATCGTTTGTTAATCTTATCATTCATTAAACTCAGTATTCATAATATTTTGTAAAATCTTGTATATTCGCGTAAATATAATCTCTGTTGTGTAAAACGATGGCTAATTCAATCGAAGAATCGTTGTCACGCCGGGCGACTCTCTGCCTGGCCCAGGTCACACACCGCGGGCCAGACGGACACCAGATGTCCGCTCTTCCGTACGGCGTACCCTCAATAGCCTTAAGCACCCGTCATACACCCGAGTCACTTGCCTGCTAAAGTCCATCAGACCCAACAAATGTCTTTTCTAAATCAGTTTCCAAAGACTATTGTTTACTACGGCTTGACACGGGAAAGTTAGCTTTTCTCACGTACGATGCTTCCTACCAGCAACTTTCTATCGAGGGCGGTTAAGGCCCTTCTTAGTCCTCCAACCTTCGTTTGTCCAATCCGAGGCAATGTATACTGGCCTCACCTCCTGACCTAAAATGTCATGAAGAAATCCGATGATCCCGTGCGCTAGACACACCCATCACTAGCTTTCCTCCGACACAGCATCGTCACTCAACTTCACTTCTTCTACATCGTTGGAAAAGTCAACTACTAAGTAGTAACGCTAATGCCTATCGGGGCAGTCTAAGCATAAGGCGAGAGTCGGTCTCGGTATTGTCGAGCATACATTTCCTCTGCTAAATATCTTATAGTGCTACGTCCACTAATACATTAAATCCAATTATAAGAGCCCTGCTCTAACGTACATATCTATCTTATCTTCGTACGATAAGTGATTATCTATCTATCTATGCTCATCAGTGTAATCTAAGTGTTGGAAATATATAATTAATAATTCTGTGAATCATAGTGTTATACAAACTCAATCACCCCTATTATCTAAACGGAAATCAGGGGATCGATCAAGTCGTGGTGTCGATTGTTATAATCGTAACGGTAATTTACGACTCCCGTTGACGTCTCTCCTAGCGACTACGTCTCCCCGCGCTTGGTCGAACAAACAATCGTTACGCGCCTTAAATTCTAATTTTAACCCGATTAAATTTCGGGTTTACATTAGAATTAAAGTTGGGGGCGTGACACGAATCTTCATTTGGATTACACATTGTCGTTATGCAATAGAGAAGACATTGACTGGTGCAAATGCGATTACCATAGAACCGGACAAGTAACCGTGGTAATTAGATACTCGAGAGACTAATGACAATGATCCTAGGATCAATAAAGAATCCGCGGACAACGGGACGGTAGTCGTACGCACTCGCAAAAATCTAAGTCGGATTCTGTGTTAATATTCGCTGACCGTAAGGAGTAAATCCTTTTTGTCGATGAGACCGCAAGAGAGAATGACTTTCCGTCCCGGTGATACCTCAGAGGAAAACTATGATGGGGCGTGTCTAAGGACACGAGTTCATCGGATTCGTCGGGGATATCCTACGTTCGGAAAGTAAGGGAAATTGACGTTGCTGCTAATTGGCCAATCTCCATATCGGTAGTTAGTAAAGGATGCTAGCCGCCCTTGAGGGAGGGTTGCTAGTGGGAGACGTCGTTCGTGGAAAAATAGGTCTCTCCTGTCTTCCCGTAACTGGGACAAAGACTGTGTATCTGTTGAAGGATTTTAGGTAACTAGATATTAGTGTTTATGACGGCCCTCGTGCTAGTCGATCACGTACTGTGGAGACGCGTCAACATCTGGTAAACATCCTGCCCGGAGAATAGGATCTGCGTGTGGCAAGCTACGGGACAGAAACCGTTGGAATGTTTACTGCCAAGTGCCGCTACGAATCTTTCTTTTAAGGAGTGCTATAGGATTACTCAATGCCTTTGTTAAATGGAGAGTTGGTCCCGTTGACCGCGGCCACGTTCGACGACCAATTATCGAATTGAGCCAAAGCTCATTGTCACAAGACTTAAACAAATACAATTGGTTAGAATGACGGCAAATCGTTTAGTTACAACTGTAGATTTTAATTACAATGTTTCTATGGATCTTCCCGAGGTTTCAGAGGGAAGGCACCGGTGTCACCTTATCTCCGACAAGTATAATTTTATAACGTATTACGTTAGATAGAATAACGTAATAACGTATTACGTTATATAGTATAACGTTATACCGATTTACCTTATATAGAATAACGTTATAACGCATGACGTTCCGCAGAATAACGTTATAACGTATTACGTTCTATAGGGATAACGTAATAACGTAATAACGTATTATGTTATATAGTATAACGTTATAACGTATTACGTTATATGGTATAACGTTATAACGTATTACGTTATATGGTATAACGTTATACCGTATTACGTTATATAATATAACGTTATATCGTATTACATTATATAGAGAAATGTTATAACGCATGACGTTCCGCAGAATAACGTTATAACGTATTACGTTACATAGAATAACGTAATAACGTATTGCGTTAAGTAGTATAACATTATAACGTATTACGTTATATGGTATAACGTTATGACGTATTACGTTATATGGTATAACGTTATGACGTATTCCGTTTTATAGAATAACGTTATAACGTATTACGTTTTATAGTATAACGTAATAACATATAACGTTAGATAGTGTAACCTAATAACGTATTACATTATATAGTATAACGTTATATGGTATGACGTTATAACGTATTACGTCTTATAGTATAACGTAATGACATATTACATTATATAGTGTAACGTTATAACGTATGACGTTATATAGTATAACGTTATATCGTATCACGTTATATAGTATAACGTTATGACGTATTCCGTTTTATAGAATAACGTTATAATGTATTACGTTATATGGTATAACGTTATAACGTATTACTTAATATTGTATATCGTTATAACGTATTTCGTTATAGAGCATAACATTATAAAGTATTGCATTTTATAGAATAACGTTTAAACGAATTACGACATATGGTATAACGTTATAACATATTCAGTTTGATAGTGTAATGTTATAACGTATTACGTTATATAGTATAACGTTATACCGTATCACGTTATACAGTATAACGTTATAACGTATGACATTACATAGAATTAAGTTATAACGTATTACGTTATATGGTATAACGTTATAACGTATTACGTTATATAGTATAATGCTATATGGTATAACGTTATAACGTATTACGTTAGGCAGTGTAACATTATAACGTACTACGTTATAGAGTATATCGTTATAACTTATTACGCTATATAGTATAATTTTATAACGTATTACGTTATAAGAATAACGTAATAAAGTATTCCGTTATATAGTATAACGGTATAACGTATTACGTTATATAGTATAATTTTATAACGTATTACGTTATATAGTACAATGTTATACCGTATTACATTATATAGAGTAACGTTATAACGCATGACGTCCGCAGAATAACGTTATAACTGATTACGTTGTTCAGTATAACTTTATAACGTATTACGTTAGGCAGTGTAACATTATAACGTACTACGTCATAGAGTATATCGTTATAACTTACTACGCTATATAGTATAATTTTATAACGTATTACGTTATATAGTATAACGTTATAACGTATTACGCTTTATAGTAGAATTTTATAACGTATTACGTTATACAGAACAACGTAATAACGTATTACGTTATATAGTATAATTTTATAACGTATTACGTTATATAGTACAATGTTATACCGTATTACATTATATAGAGTAACGTTATAACGCATGACGTGCCGCAGAATAACGTTATAACTTATTACGTTATTCACTATAACTTTATAACGTATTGCGTTATGAAGAATAACGTAATAAAGTATTCCGTTATATAGTATAACGTTATAACGTATTACGTTATATAGTATAATTTTATAACGTATTACGTTATATAGTACAATGTTATACCGTATTACATTATATAGAGTAACGTTATAACGCATGACGTCCGCAGAATAACGTTATAACTGATTACGTTATTCAGTATAACTTTATAACGTATTACGTTAGGCAGTGTAACATTATAACGTACTACGTTATAGAGTATATCGTTATAACTTACTACGCTATATAGTATAATTTTATAACGTATTACGTTATACAGAACAACGTAATAACGCATTACGTTATATAGTATAACGCTATAACGTATTACGTTCTGTAGTATAACGCTATATGGTATAACGTTATAACTTATTACGTTTTATAATACAACTTCATATCGTATTATGTTAGGTAGAATAACGTTACACCGTATTACGTTATACAGTATAACGTTATAACGTATGACATTACATAGAATTAAGTTATAACGTATTACGTTATATAGTATAACGTTATAACGTATTACGTTTTATAGTATAATTTTATAACGTATTACGTTATATAGGTATAACGTTATACCGTATTACATTATATAGAGGAACTTCATAACGCATGACGTTCCACAGAATAACGTTGTAACGTATTACGACATATGGTTTAAAGTTGTGAAGTATTACGTCTTAGAGAATAACGTTCTAACGTATTACGTTATATACTATAATGTTATACCGTATTACATTATATAAAGTAACGTTATGACGCAAGACGTGCCGCAGAATAACGTTATAACTTATTACGTTATACAGTATAACTTTATAACGTATTGCGTTATGAAGAATAACGTAAGAAAGTATTACGTTATATAGTATAACGTTATGACGTATTACGTTATATGGTATAACGTTATAACGTATTACGTTATATAGTATAATGCTATATGGTATAACGTTATAACGTATTACGTTTTATATTATAACGTTATGACGTATTACGTTAGGCAGTGTAACATTATAACGTACTACGTTATAGAGTATATCGCTATAACTTATTACGCTATATAGTATAGTTCAATAACGTATTATGTTACACAGAACAGCGTAATAACGTATTACGTTATGTAGTATAACGTTATAACGTATTACGTTTATAGTAGAATTTTATAACGTATTACGTTATACAGAACAACGTAATAACGTATTACGTTATATAGTATAATTTTATAACGTATTACGTTATATAGTACAATGTTATACCGTATTACATTATATAGAGTAACGTTATAACGCATGACGTGCCGCAGAATAACGTTATAACTTATTACGTTATTCACTATAACTTTATAACGTATTGCGTTATGAAGAATAACGTAATAAAGTATTCCGTTATATAGTATAACGTTATAACGTATTACGTTATATAGTATAATTTTATAACGTATTACGTTATATAGTACAATGTTATACCGTATTACATTATATAGAGTAACGTTATAACGCACGACGTGCCACAGAATAACGTTATAACTTATTACGTTATTCAGTATAACTTTATGACGTATTGCGTTATGAAGAATAACGTAATAAAGTATTACGTTATATATTATAACGTTATAACGTATTACGTTATAGAGTATATCGTTACACCGTATTACGGTACACAGTATAACGTTATAACGTATGACATTACATAGAATTAAGTTATAACGTATTACGTTATATGGTATAACGTTATAACGTATTACGTTATATAGTAAAACGCTATATGGTATAACGTTATAATGTATTACGTTTTATGGTATAACTTTATATCGTATTATGTTAGATAGAATAACGTAATAACGTATTACGTTATATAGTATAACGTTATAACATATTACGTTATTCAGTATAACTTTATAACGTGTTACGTTATAAAGAATAACGTAATAACGTATGTTACGCCGCCTAAAACATCTGCACGCCAGCCCGCGCGACCGGACAACAACCGACCTGCGTAACGTCACTTCGACCCTCAATAAACCTAAGGACCCACCATAACTTTCACTTCCCTGCATTGTTTCGCCATATGTATTCAATCCGTTGTCTTGATGAATTTCTAAAGCTTAAAAATATGCTCGAAACACAGTCGGTTTTAGAGGTGTCCTTGGGTTTATTAGTCGCCTTTAAAACACGGAGAAAGCGGGTATGCACCCATTAGGAAAATCCGAATAGCCCTGTAATAAAACAAGCTAGGTTTTTCTCACGCACACAGTCATCTACGCACCACGATGGTAGGAGATTCCCTACTCATCCCTTCGAGCAGTAGTGCAGGTCATGACCAATCGACACCGCGGATCGTTACCCTCACTTTTCCTAACGAAAGTGGGATCAACGAATACGCGTTCTTTAGGCACAGGGGCACACCCACACCGAACTTTTCTTCCGTATTAAAAAAAAGAGCGACAGACAGTCTACCAACTAACGCCTAACGCAGCAGTCTACACATAGCGCGAGAGTTGCATACTTCACGCACATCTTTTGTCGGTTCTCGGTGTTGTCGAACATACATCTTCTCTCCTAAACATATCACAGTGCTAAGTCCATTGACACATTAATTTCCATTATAAGAGCCCTGCTCTAGCGTACATGTCTATCGCATCTTCGTGCGACAAGTTGTTAACTATTTATTTCTCTACGTCAGTGTAACTAAGTGTTGGAAATATATACTTTATAATACTGTGAATCCCAGTGTTATACAAATTCAATCACCCCTTATTATCTCAACGGAAATCAGGGGATCGATCAATTCGTGGTGTCGATTGTTATAATCGTAACGGGGATTTACGACCCCCGTTGACGTCTATCCTCGCGGTTACGTCTCCCCGCGATTGGTCGAAATTACAACGTATTACGTTATACAGTATAACGCTATATGGTATAACGTTATAACGTATTACGTTTTATAGTATAACTTTATAACGTATTACGTTATAAAGAATAACGTAATAACGTATTCCGTTATATAGTATAACGTTATAACTTATTACGCTATATAGTATAATTTTATAACGTATTACGTTATATGGTATAACGTTATAACGTATTACGTTATATAGTATAATGCTATATGGTATAACGTTAGAACGCATGACGTTCCGCAGAATAACTTTATAACGTATTACGTTATAAAGTATTACGTTATATACTATAACGTAATAACTTATTACGCTATATAGTATAATTTTATAACGTATTACGTTATAAAGTATAACGTTATAACGTATTACGTTATATAGTATAATGTCATAGCGTATTACATTATATAGAGTAACGTTACAACGCATGACGTTCCGCAGAATAACGCTATAACGTATTACGTTATATCGAGTATCGTAATAACGTATTACGTTATATAGTATAACGTTATAACTTATAACGCTATATAGTATAATTTTATAACGTATTACGTTATACAGAACAACGTAAGAACGTATTACGTTATATAGTATAATTTTATAACGTATTACGTTATATAGGTATAACGTTATACCGTATTACATTATATAGGGAAACGTTATAACGCATGACGTTCTGCAGAATAACGTTATAACGTATTACGTTATAAAGAGTATCGTAATAACGTATTACGTTATATAGTATAACGTTATAACTTATTACGCTATATAGTATAATTTTATAACGTATTACGTTATACAGAAGAACGTAATAACGTATTACGTTATATAGTATAATTTTATAACGTATTACGTTATATAGGTATAACGTTATACCGTATTACATTATATAGAGAAACGTTATAACGCATGACGTTCTGCAGAATAACGTTATAACGTATTACGTTATAAAGAACAACGTAATAACATATTACGTTATAAAGAATAACGTAATAACGTACTACGTTAAAGAGTATAACGTTATAACGTATTACGTTATATGGTACAACGTTACACCGCATTACGTTATACAGTATAACTTTATAACTTATGACATTACTTAGAATTAAGTTATAACGTATTACGTTATATAGTGTAACGTTATCACTTATGTGTTTCTTTTTAGAAAATCGTGCATGAAGTTTTCTGGCTGACGAATGGGTTGCACCATGATCAAGTTGTACATAAACGTATCATCTCTCCGCGCTTCCGTATCTTGAACATCCAAGCATCAACTAATTCGAAAATCGTCTGACGCGCGAAACTCATAGGCTTATTGTGACGTACTACAGCAAATTGTAGCAAATCTTATTTGGCGGGCTCTAATACCTTTCGTTTTCTCATGTCCGGGGAAGTTTTTTCATAGCTTGTACCACCAGGTTGTATGCGAGTTGTCGAAGCACACAAGACAAGCCTCCGGTGAATATCAATAAGGAGAGACAGCGCTAGGGGTAATGGCCCCTCCCAACGCCAATTCAATAGTCAGGAAATATTAGGACTGGCTAGAACTAGAGAACGAGTGAAGGGGGTGCAACTGAAGTTAATTCATTAGAGAATCCTGGAGCACCTCTGTCATACGCGTCGGGCGGTCATCGTGGAGTTTTAGTCGGTAAGAGACCGACACTACTCTGCTGTTACGCAATTACTGCAACAGCGGAGTGTCCATGAGGATTTCTCCACGTAAAAAAAAAAAAAAAAAAAAGAAAAAAAAGGTTGTATGTTAGTTACTCTGGCTTATCAATATGCTCTGTTCAAAGTTTACCAAGCTGAATACCGTCACAGGCCTCTATCTTCCTTAATAAGAGCTGTAGGGGATCGAATAATGAGACTACCAAAATGTGTACTTGTTAGTGTATTTAAAACAGATCTTGTCGCGAAACGATATTTATACAGACGTTTAGTCACAGTTTATACTGAATCGTTTGCGCTCACGTTCGTTTATTCATAATCGTCAGAAGAAGGTCAAAAGATAAAAATTCGTCTTGTTTTACGGTTACATGTAGCGGCGCCATTATTTCGCCGGAGTTCATAATTCCTTACAATACCTCTAAATATTCCGAAGCAAAACAACAACTTGGTTTGAAGCAAATTCTAACTCTTGTGCCGCTACAGAGCTTTTTAAGGTATGGAGTAAATTGAATGCATCTTTGTTGAGTCTAGATGATCCAGAATGGCGAACCACCGCAAGTAGAGCAACTAATCGAAATACTAGACATGCACATATACGTAATATGTTTAACATGGATAGGAAATTGTTTTGAAATTTAACAATCATTGCAACAATTACGTCGGTTCGGAAGTCGTATTACTAGATACTTATTGTAATATCGTAAAGTAATTCGAATTAGAAATCAGTTGAAAATAGAAAAACCGTGTACGTCGTGTTTCTGTGTTTCGTTTACATTTAAGAGTGCCTACGTGACTAAAGGCACGGAACATAACGATATAGAAGGAGAAACAGCACTGATTAGAATGGAAAGAGAATACGCTGAATTAGTCAGAATGATGGAGAGAGGTATATGATTCATGGCAAAACAACTGCAGTTATTTGATATAGATGCGAGTATTGCATTTAGTTTCCGCTAAATAAATATCGTTTCCTGTCCAATTTATATTTGTATATTCAATTTAATATTAATAAATTGTAAGTAATCGGGAAAAGATTTCTATCCTTATTTTCCGGTTTTACATTATTTTCACAGATTTCAATTCACTTATTCATTGATTGATATTAGGACAAATGAGGAACTTCGCATCTAATTAGATTAACAAATAAAATGCATTGTTCCTGATAAATGGTATGCAGAATAGTATAGGAAATAGAAGACTGGTTTATATTACCGTTCAAGTGACTGATAGTAGGAAAGCAGTGATGGAACATGAGGCAACGTAATATAAAATTGAATCCCTGAGTATAGTATGCAGATAATATTTTGAGTGTTGACGGAGGACAAAATTATGCACATTCCTTTTTCAATTCCGAGGAAATACATCAACGATGAGTCAGTTGTCAAAACACGATGGAAATTGCTCATTGTCAATTGAACAAGTTTGATATAATTACAAAAGCTTAAGATTTAACTTGAAATTTTTTTGAAGAAATTTATTTTTATTATACCTGATGTCAAGCGCGGTATTAAGTATCATGCTTTTATAACTATTGTTTTAAATATTTTTGTGTTGAAATAATGTCGTTTGGGTGTCTGTTTTGTACTGGAGGAGTACCCGAAATAATTATACTCGTCGCGTACAGCTAAACAGCTACAGGCAGTTGTTTGTATTCCTGGAACGCGTTGGATTCGTGTTTGCATGGTACGTTGATTGGAATGACTTAGAGGTGGGTTACTGGGGTGCGAGTAATTATGTTTCAGCCAGGATTGGATAGAGAACGCGTTTAATCGACGTTTAAAGATCCGCTTAAAATACACATGCTCTGGTAGTTTCTAATTGGATCGTTATAGATGTCGCATACTTTCTGCTAAATCCGTTTTTGGGAGACATTAAGTTGAAAAAGGTCATATTTTTAAAGAGGGGGAGAGAGGTGGTATGCATTGGATAAAGGTAACAATTTTATATGAAGAATAATTATTGTAAACATTGAATATAATTGGGGAAAATTGAGAAACTGGTGCAACTTGTTGTATTATAAGCTGCAGGCTTGGTGCTGTGTCTATCTCTTATCACTTTAATACAATGGATGAGACATTTGTATGGTGTTTTTGATAATGGAAAACGTGTTCGTGCTGTATGTTTTGCATTCAATAACAGGAAATGGTTCTGCAATTTCAGTGATTCAAAGTACTTGCAGTATAATGATAAGCATAATACAATATAAATTTGCATTTCATCCGGCTACTGACGGAAATACTTGTTTGACAATGGAACAGATCATTGCTAAGAAAGGAAAAAACGAACAGATTGTGTATCTATAATCTATTCCAAATTAAGATCATCGTTTCACGTTTAATATTTTAGATCTGCAGAAGGTAATTCACATTTCATTGTGATGACCGTATACACTGAAGCTATATCTGACCTTGCTATTTTTTGTTATTTGTGAAAGTATGTAGGATGTATAATAGACAAATATAGGGAGGATACAAATAGTCTCAACTCTTCTGCAGAAGGAGAAAGAAAAATAAAGGGTGATAAGGAAATGGGCATACCATACAAATAATTTCAATATATAGTCATTTTAAGCATGCTAATGAAAGCATGGTAAGCATGGTAGTGTTCAATCGTTAGAAATATGTAATACCCAAATATGAAATTTGTATTATTTAAGTGTTTCAAAATGTTGGGTATTCCTGGGTGGACACTTATAACTTTTGCTTTGGAAGTTGAAGAAAATTACATTTATGATGTGAATTTTGTAATAAGCCACCTGCTCTATGAGAAAGTCATATTGCGAAAGGCATCTAAACAAGTATGTATTTTTTAAATATTATTGCTTTTATTACACTCACAAAAAAAGAAATAATGTGGTGTTAATACAATGAGTCATAAAATGTTCAAATGCGTTGCGTCAAAATCTTTATGACAATTTTTATATTTATAAAAGCTTTGTCTTGTTTTAATTACATAAGTACATGATAGTTGTAACAAATTTTTGTTCCATCAGTTTTCCGGCAGGTAAAAATCAAAAAATACTCATTGAAGTCAAATGTTTTTCAGATTGAAAATTGCAAATTTAATATAATTGTTTTACGGATTCAACAGTTTTCTCTTAGGTGGAATAATTACTAAAAACATATTACTTGTGCTTTTGATACGCTG
>NW_022883352.1:0-38324 GCF_011952255.1 Bombus vosnesenskii | reverse complement strand
GTATTATTTAATTTAATTATTCGTAGATCGTATTATTCATTAGGCTTAGTGTTTGTTAGACTTATTATTAGTTGTACCTATTATTTGTTAAGCTTAGTGATAGACCTGTATATACGTGTAAATAAAATCTCGGCTTTGTGAAACGATGGCTAGTCCACATGAAGAGTCGTCGCGCGCCCAAAATTCGAATCGTGATCCGACATCAGAAGTGGGATTAGAACCGTTTAAAGTGCTACAAGAGCAAATGGTCCTTATGCGCGAGTTGATTCAGACGCTAGCGCACAAACCGGAGGGGCAAAGACCGAGTACGGAATCTAAGGATGCAACGTTACCACGTTTTGACCCCGAAGGTGCGGGCGCCGATCCATCCGCGTGGTGCTCTCATGCTGATTTGATTTTGAAAGACCACCCGATGCAAGATAGCGCGTTACTTTCCGCTCTAAATCGCGCCCTAAGGGGTCCTGCTGCGCATTGGCTTTCACAAACGGTGCGCGGTGGAAAGCTTACCTGGCCAACGTTTAAGGAACAATTTCTTTCGCGTTTTGGTGGCAGAGAGACAGCCGCTTCGGCGTTAATAAGGATATCCAGAGAACGACCGTCGGAGACTGAATCCCCGGGGGCGTACGGTAGTCGCCTCCGCTCCATGCTGCACATGAAGTTGCAGGATCTAACGATGCCCGAAGTGATCAATGCCCTCGCCCTTTATATACTGAGTTCACAAGATCGACGCTTTCGGCGACTAACGCTCGCGAATAATATCAGGACGGAGGACCAATTTCATGATGAAATGAGGATTCTCCCTTACAACGATCAGCCGACATTTCCGCCAAGAAATTCACTAACGGAACCTGAAGCTAAACGAAGCAGGCTATCAGTTCCTCGGATTAAGTGCTACCGCTGTGGTGCTCTCGGACATAGGAGAACGGAGTGTCGCCTGCAAATACAAACGGGGAAGGAGCAGGATATACGAAACCCGAAGGAAAAACGACCAGCCGCATCGTCGAAGGTGACCTGCTTCAAATGCCACGAGGAGGGACATATCGCGCCTGATTGCCCATCATCGCGGAAAAGAAACCACGATTCCATTGACGAACGCCGGATCGACTCCTGTGTAGTGGAAGCTCCGGCTGGTAGATTAAGCCATCTGGGTGAGTCGTATCCATTTTACTTTGATTCTGGGGCCGAGTGTTCGTTAATCAAAGAGTCCCTAGCCTCGAAATTTTCGGGTAAAAGAATAACCGATGTGGTAGTGATGCGGGGGATCGGGAATACTTGTATTAAGAGTACACTTCAGATTTTGTCCACTGTTTGTATTAACGGTCTTACATTGGAGATAGTTTTTCATGTCCTTGCCGACGATTACCTAAAATACGATATCATGATTGGTCGCGAGATTTTGAGCCAGGGATTCGACGTAAATATCACGCAAAATAGCCTCGTTATTTGTAAAACAAAGGTCGTTAACGCTTGTGGTAAAGTCGCGGAATCTAGGTATCATTCGTACGAACTGGAGACACTAGCAGTAGTAAGCGCCGTCAAGCATTTCCGACACTACTTACATGGACGGAAATTCTTAGTAGTTACCGACTGTAATTCCTTGAAAGCCTCCAGCAACAAAGTAAACTTAAACGACCGGGTTTATAGGTGGTGGGCTTATTTGCAAACATTCGATTTTGACATCATGTATCGAGAGGGTAAACGAATGGCCCACGTAGATTTCTTTTCGTGAAACCCCGTAGACTTGAATCGCCGTACGATAGACAAGGTCGCAGAGAAAGAGATTAATCTGGCCGAGATCTCCGAAGATTGGCTATTAGCGGAACAACGTCGCGATCCGCAAATCTCCGAAATCGTTAATAAATTACAGAACGAAGAGCTCGCGGAAGATATCGCGAATACCTACGAACTGCGATCCGGTACACTTTACCGTAAAATACAACGAAAGGGCAGAACCCTTTGCTTACCCATTGTTCCGAGAGGTTTTAGATGGTCCGTCATCAACCATGTGCATCAGTCAATTATGCACTTAGGATGGGATAAAACGCTCGAGAAGCTCTATGAGTATTATTGGTTCGAGGGAATGGCGAAGTACGTTCGCAAATTTGTCGAGAACTGCCATGCTTGTAGAGTTTCGAAGGCTAGTTCAGGTAAAATACAGGCTGAACTGCATCCTATACCTAAGACCGGCATACCGTGGCATACGGTGCACATGGACATAACGGGCAAGCTGAGTGGCAAGAATGACTCAAAAGAGTATGTCGTCGTCTTGATCGATGCCTTTACGAAATTCGTGCACTTACATCACACACGCAAATTGGATTCGCTTAGCGTTATCAAGGCACTTAAGTCCGCCGTGTTTTTGTTCGGTAGTCCCTGTCGGATAATAGCAGATCAGGGTAGATGTTTCACGGGCCGGGAATTTCAAGAATTCTGTGCAAGCAAACAAATCAAAGTTCATTTGATCGCGACCGGTGCAAGTAGGGCCACTGGGCAAGTAGAACGTGTTATGAGCACGTTAAAAAATATGTTCACAACGGTAGAAACGACCGGGCGTTCATGGCAAGACGCGATCGGGGAGATGCAATTGGCTTTGAAGTGCACCATCAACCGCGTAACCAAATCGAGTCCTTTAGAGTTATTGATTGGTAGAGCAGCAAGACCGTATGACTTATTACTACCTGATAACATCGAGGAAAAAGAAATAGATATCTCCAGTGTAAGACAACAGGCAATAAAAGAGATGGAAACTAGTGCTAAGTATGACAAAGAGAGATTCGATAAAACCAAAGCTAAAGTAGTTAGGTTTAATCCCGGTGATTTGGTACTACGCCAAAATGAAGAAAGGAACCAGACAAAATTGGATCCAAAATTCAGGGGTCCGTTTGTAATATCGGAGGTCCTGGAAGGAGACCGATATACCTTGAAAACACTGGATGGGAAAAGGTCATACAAGTGCAGTCATGACAGGTTAAGGAAAATGCCGGATAGTTGCATTCCTGCGGAGTTGGATGTCTGTTGTGATGACGAGAACAGTGACCATGGCGATGTGAGTACCCCGATCCCAGAGGATCGTAGAATTATATGAGCCCAGGTGCGGCCATGGGATGGAGTTCAGTGCGGTCAGGCACTGGAAGTGACGATGTCACGAAGCTGGGAGTCGGTTTAGTACCGACAGCGACAATGTCACGAGGTTGGAGCTGGTTTAGTACCGACAGCGACAATGTCACGAGGTTGGAGCTGGTCTAGTACCGACAGCGACAATGTCACGGATTTGGAGCTGGTCTAGTACCGAAAGCGACGATGTCACGAAGCTGGAGCTGGTCTAGTACCGACAGTGACAATATCACGAGGCTGGAGGCGGTCTAGTGTTGACAGCGATCGTGTTACGAAGCTGGTTATGTAACGAACTTTGAGAGTATGTGCGATTCGAAGGATGAGACCCATTTGGGTGTGAAATCGAGAATGGTCCGTCATATCATTACGACCCGACTGAAAGCACGCAGAATGCAACTGGCACTTTGAATGCTAATCACAATGATACTAACCTTGTTTCCTTTTGTTTTGTTGACGAAGGTACACCCGAGGACGTGTGATAGTCAGGATGGCCGTGTCGGAGATGAAAGGAAAGCCGAAGCCTTTCCTTGGAAATCTTGGGAACATCCTCTAGTACCTTAGTCTAGATTTTATTATAGTTGTAATTGCTTAAGATTTGTAATAAGCGAGATTGGGTTCGGGGTGACAATAGATCGCTGAACGTAGCCACGGTCACGGGATGGATGTTTTATCTAACGGAGGTCTGGAGTGGTTGTATGTGTTTTCTGAGAAATGTGGTGGTGGCGGCATGCGGCCTCGAGAGCGGGCCGAGCCACGTGTGATGTTGCCACGGATGTGCCGATACAATGGGACATATATTGTATTAGTAATCAAAACTCCAGGCAGAAACTGCCTAGCAACGGCGTTTGGACCTTTCTCGATGCTTCCAACGAGTGTGCCTAGCAACGGCGTTTGGAACCTTCTCGATGCTTCCAAACGGGTATAGAAAACAAAATGCAATCGTACAGGGAGAAAAATCTCCACGAGGCTGGCATTCTTGCGATTGCCTTGGAGAGTGATACATCGAGCATTTTCGACGATCGCATTTGCGTCTAAGTTAGTTTCGCTTAGTAAGGAGTTATCCCGGTGACCGTGGATTCGTTTGAACTCAAACATTGCTAATAGTATTATTTCATTTAATTATTCGTAGATCGTATTATTCATTGGGCTTAGTGTTTGTTAGACTTATTATTAGTTGTACTTATTATTTGTTAAGCTTAGTGATAGACCTGTATATACGTGTAAATAAAATCTCGGCTTTGTGAAACGATGGCTAGTCCACATGAAGAGTCGTCGCGCGCCCAAAATTCGAATCGTGATCCGACATCAGAAGTGGGATTAGAACCGTTTAAAGTGCTACAAGAGCAAATGGTCCTTATGCGCGAGTTAATTCAGACGCTAGCGCACAAACCGGAGGAGCAAAGACCGAGTACGGAATCTAAGGATGCAACGTTACCACGTTTTGACCCCGAAGGTGCGGGCGCCGATCCATCCGCGTGGTGCTCTCATGCTGATTTGATTTTGAAAGACCACCCGATGCAAGATAGTGCGTTACTTTCCGCTCTAAATCGCGCCCTAAGGGGTCCTGCTGCGCATTGGCTTTCACAAATGGTGCGCGGTGGAAAGCTTACCTGGCCAACGTTTAAGGAACAATTTCTTTCGCGTTTTGGTGGCAGAGAGACAGCCGCTTCGGCGTTACTAAGGATATCCAGAGAACGACCGTCGGAGACTGAATCCCCGGGAGCGTACGGTAGTCGCCTCCGCTCCATGCTGCAGATGAAGTTGCAGGATCTAACGATGCCCGAAGTGATCAATGCCCTCGCCCTTTATATACTGAGTTCACAAGATCGACGCTTTCGGCGACTAACGCTCGCGAATAATATCAGGACGGAGGACCAATTTCATGATGAAATGAGGATTCTCCCTTACAACGATCAGCCGACATTTCCGCCAAGAAATTCACTAACGGAACCTGAAGCTAAACGAAGCAGGCTATCAGTTCCTCGGATTAAGTGCTACCGCTGTGGTGCTCTCGGACATAGGAGAACGGAGTGTCGCCTGCAAATACAAACGGGGAAGGAGCAGGATATACGAAACCCGAAGGAAAAACGACCAGCCGCATCGTCGAAGGTGACCTGCTTCAAATGCCACGAGGAGGGACATATCGCGCCTGATTGCCCATCATCGCGGAAAAGAAACCACGATTCCATTGACGAACGCCGGATCGACTCCTGTGTAGTGGAAGCTCCGGCTGGTAGATTAAGCCATCTGGGTGAGTCGTATCCATTTTACTTTGATTCTGGGGCCGAGTGTTCCTTAATCAAAGAGTCCCTAGCGTCGAAATTTTCGGGTAAAAGAATAACCGATGTGGTAGTGATGCGAGGGATCGGGAATACTTGTATTAAGAGTACACTTCAGATTTTGTCCACTGTTTGTATTAACGGTCTTACATTGGAGATAGTTTTTCATGTCCTTGCCGACGATTACCTAAAATACGATATCATGATTGGTCGCGAGATTTTGAGCCAGGGATTCGACGTAAATATCACGCAAAATAGCCTCGTTATTTGTAAAACAAAGGTCGTTAACGCTTGTGGTAAAGTCGCGGAATCTAGGTATCATTCGTACGAACTGGAGACACTAGCAGTAGTAAGCGCCGTCAAGCATTTCCGACACTACTTACATGGACGGAAATTCTTAGTAGTTACCGACTGTAATTCCTTGAAAGCCTCCAGCAACAAAGTAAACTTAAACGACCGGGTTTATAGGTGGTGGGCTTATTTGCAAACATTCGATTTTGACATCATGTATCGAGAGGGTAAACGAATGGCCCACGTAGATTTCTTTTCGCGAAACCCCGTGGACTTGAATCGCCGTACGATAGACAAGGTCGCAGAGAAAGAGATTAATCTGGCCGAGATCTCCGAAGATTGGCTATTAGCGGAACAACGTCGCGATCCGCAAATCTCCGAAATCGTTAATAAATTACAGAACGAAGAGCTCGCGGAAGATATCGCGAATACCTACGAACTACGATCCGGTACACTTTACCGTAAAATACAACGAAAGGGCAGAACCCTTTGCTTACCCATTGTTCCGAGAGGTTTTAGATGGTCCGTCATCAACCATGTGCATCAGTCAATTATGCACTTAGGATGGGATAAAACGCTCGAGAAGCTCTATGAGTATTATTGGTTCGAGGGAATGGCGAAGTACGTTCGCAAATTTGTCGAGACCTGCCATGCTTGTAGAGTTTCGAAGGCTAGTTCAGGTAAAATACAGGCTGAACTGCATCCTATACCTAAGACCGGCATACCGTGGCATACGGTGCACATGGACATAACGGGCAAGCTGAGTGGCAAGAATGCCTCAAAAGAGTATGTCGTCGTCTTGATCGATGCCTTTACGAAATTCGTGCACTTACATCACACACGCAAATTGGATTCGCTTAGCGTTATCAAGGCACTTAAGTCCGCCGTGTTTTTGTCCGGTAGTCCCTGTCGGGTAATAGCAGATCAGGGTAGATGTTTCACGGGCCGGGAATTTCAAGAATTCTGTGCAAGCAAACAAATCAAAGTTCATTTGATCGCGACCGGTGCGAGTAGGGCCAATGGGCAAGTAGAACGTGTTATGAGCACGTTAAAAAATATGTTCACAACGGTAGAAACGACCGGGCGTTCATGGCAAGACGCGATCGGGGAGATGCAATTGGCTTTGAATTGCACCATCAACCGCGTAAACAAATCGAGTCCTTTAGAGTTATTGATTGGTAGAGCAGCAAGACCGTATGACTTATTACTACCTGATAACATCGAGGAAAAAGAAATAGATATCTCCAGTGTAAGACAACAGGCAATAAAAGAGATGGAAACTAGTGCTAGGTATGACAAAGAGAGATTCGATAAAACCAAAGCTAAAGTAGTTAGGTTTAATCCCGGTGATTTGGTACTACGCCAAAATGAAGAAAGGAACCAGACAAAAGTGGATCCAAAATTCAGGGGTCCGTTTGTAATATCGGAGGTCCTGGAAGGAGACCGATATACCTTGAAAACACTGGATGGGAAAAGGTCATACAAGTACAGTCATGACAGGTTAAGGAAAATGCCGGATAGTTGCATTCCTGCGGAGTTGGATGTCTGTTGTGATGACGAGGACAGTGACCATGGCGATGTGCGTACCCCGATCCCAGAGGATCGTAGAATTATATGAGCCCAGGTGCGGCCATGGGATGGAGTTCAGTGCGGTCAGGCACTGGAAGTGACGATGTCATGAAGCTGGGAGCCGGTTTAGTACCGACAGCGACAATGTCACGAGGTTGGAGCTGATCTAGTACCGACAGCGACAATGTCACGGATTTGGAGCTGGTCTAGTACCGACAGCGACGATGTCACGAAGCTGGAGCTGGTCTAGTACCGACAGTGACAATGTCATGAGGCTGGAGGCGGTCTAGTGTTGACAGCGATTGTGTTACGAGGCTGGTTATGCAACGAACTTTGAGAGTATGTGCGATTCGAAGGATGAGACCCATTTGGGTGTGAAATCGAGAATGGTCTGTCATGTCATTACGACCCGACTGAAAGCACGCAGAATGCAACTGGCACTTTGAATGCCAATCACAATGATACTAATCCTGTTTCCTTTTGTTTTGTTGACGAAGGTACACCCGAGGACGTGTGATAGTCAGGATGGCCGTGTCGGAGATGAAAGGAAAGCCGAAGCCTTTCCTTGGAAATCTTGGGAACATCCTCTAGTACCTTAGCCTAGATTTTATTATAGTTGTAATTGCTTAAGATTTGTAATAAGCGAGATTGGGTTCGAGGTGACAATAGGTCGCTGAACGTAGCCACGGTCACGGGATGGATGTTTTATCTAACGGAGGTCTGGAGTGGTTGTATGTGTTTTCCGAGAAATGTGGTTGTGGCGGCATGCGGCCTCGAGAGCGGGCCGAGCCACGTGTGATGTTGCCTCGGAGGTGCCGATGCAATGGGACATACATTGTATTAGTAATCAAAACTCCAGGCAGAAACTGCCTAGCAACGGCGTTTGGAACTTTCTCGATGCTTCCAACGAGTGTGCCTAGCAACGGCGTTTGGAACCTTCTCGATGCTTCCAAACGGGTATAGAAAACAAAATGCAATCGTACAGGGAGAAAAATCTCCACGAGGCTGGCATTCTTGCGATTGCCTTGGAGAGTGATATCGAGCATTTTCGACGATCGCATTTGCGTCTAAGTTAGTTTCGCTTAGTAAGGAGTTATCCCGGTGACCGTGGATTCGTTTGAACTCAAACATTGCTAATAGTATTATTTAATTTAATTATTCGTAGATCGTATTATTCATTGGGCTTAGTGTTTGTTAGACTTATTATTAGTTGTACTTATTATTTGTTAAGCTTAGTGATAGACCTGTATATACGTGTAAATAAAATCTCGGCTTTGTGAAACGATGGCTAGTCCACATGAAGAGTCGTCGCGCGCCCAAAATTCGAATCGTGATCCGACATCAGAAGTGGGATTAGAACCGTTTAAAGTGCTACAAGAGCAAATGGTCCTTATGCGCGAGTTAATTCAGACGCTAGCGCACAAACCGGGGGAGCAAAGACCGAGTACGGAATCTAAGGATGCAACGTTACCACGTTTTGACCCCGAAGGCGCGGGCGCCGATCCATCCGCGTGGTGCTCTCATGCTGAGAGACCTCTGATTTTGAAAGACCACCCGATGCAAGATAGTGCGTTACTTTCCGCTCTAAATCGCGCCCTAAGGGGTTCTGCTGCGCATTGGCTTTCACAAATGGTGCGCGGTGGAAAGCTTACCTGGCCAACGTTTAAGGAACAATTTCTTTCGCGTTTTGGTGGCAGAGAGACAGCCGCTTCGGCGTTAATAAGGATATCCAGGGAACGACCGTCGGAGACTGAATCCCCGGGAGCGTACGGTAGTCGCCTCCGCTCCATGCTGCAGATGAAGTTGCAAGATCTAACGATGCCCGAAGTGATCAATGCCCTCGCCCTTTATATACTGAGTTCACAAGATCGACGCTTTCGGCGACTAACGCTCGCGAATAATATCAGGACGGAGGACCAATTTCATGATGAAATGAGGATTCTCCCTTACAACGATCAGCCGACATTTTCGCCAAGAAATGCACTAACGGAACCTGAAGCTAAACGAAGCAGGCTATCAGTTCCTCGGATTAAGTGCTACCGCTGTGGTGCTCTCGGACATAGGAGAACGGAGTGTCGCCTGCAAATACAAACGGGGAAGGAGCAGGATATACGAAACCCGAAGGAAAAACGACCAGCCGCATCGTCGAAGGTGACCTGCTTCAAATGCCACGAGGAGGGACATATCGCGCCTAATTGCCCATCATCGCGGAAAAGAAACTACGATTCCATTGACGAACGCCGGATCGACTCCTGTGTAGTGGAAGCTCCGGCTGGTAGATTAAGCCATCTGGGTGAGTCGTATCCATTTTACTTTGATTCTGGGGCCGAGTGTTCGTTAATCAAAGAGTCCCTAGCCTCGAAATTTTCGGGTAAAAGAATAACCGATGTGGTAGTGATGCGGGGGATCGGGAATACTTGTATTAAGAGTACACTTCAGATTTTGTCCACTGTTTGTATTAACGGTCGTACATTGGAGATAGTTTTTCATGTCCTTGCCGACGATTACCTAAAATACGACATCATGATTGGTCGCGAGATTTTGAGCCAGGGATTCGACGTAAATATCACGCAAAATAGCCTCGTTATTTGTAAAACAAAGATCGTTAACGCTTGTGGTAAAGTCGCGGAAGATGCGGTCAACATTAACGAGGTTGACACTGATGTGATCGGTAACGACAAAGATCGATTAATCTCTGTTCTCGAAAAATTTAAAGAATCATTCATTACGGGTTTCCCGCGTACTCGCGTCAGTACGGGTCAGTTGGAAATACGGCTAATTGATCCCAACGTCACCGTGCAGAGAAGCCCTTACAGGCTTAGCGAGGAAGAGCGAAGAATAGTACGCGAGAGAATAGACGAATTAATGAAAGCACAAATCGTAAAACCTAGTAATTCGCCGTTCGCGAGCCCTATGATACTCGTGAAGAAGAAGGACGACTCAGACAGATTGTGTGTAGACTTTCGAGCGCTGAATAAAAATACGGTCGCGGATCGGTATCCCTTACCCTTTATTGCTGACCAAATCGCGAGATTGCAGAGTGCGAGATACTTCATTAGCCTGGACATGGCTAGCGGATTTCACCAGATTCCCATTCATCCTAACTCGACGGAATATACTGCGTTCGTTACCCCCGACGGTCAATACGAATACGTGACGATGCCGTTTGGGTTGAAAAATGCACCAGCCGTTTTCCAGAGAGCCATTTTCAAGGCCTTAGGCGACCTCGCTTATTCGTATGTCGTTGTTTATTTGGACGACGTTCTAATAATCGCCGACTCAATAGATCAAGCTCTAGAAAAGTTGCACACTGTACTAAACACTCTCGTAAACGCCGGATTTTCTTTCAATTTCGCTAAATGTTCTTTTCTGAAGACATCGGTACTTTATTTGGGATATGTAATTCGTAACGGAGAAGTTCGTTCAAAAATACAAGCTTTGAATTCTTTACCTGCACCGTCGACCGTCACACAGCTTAGGCAGTTCATAGGTTTGGCCTCTTACTTCCGAAAATTTATTCCTAAATTTTCACAAGTGATGAAACCCTTGTACGCATTCACTTCTAGTAACAAGCACATAACTTGGACGGACAGGCACGAAAAGATAAGACAATAGATAATTTCCGTTCTGACCGACGCGCCGGTGTTAATGATATTTGATCCCAATCGTCCCATAGAGTTACATACCGACGCTAGTTCGGAGGGGTATGGAGCTATTTTAATGCATAAAGTCGAAAAGGAAAACAGAGTCATCGAATATTATAGTAAAAGGACCAGTCCCGCGGAATCTAAGTATCATTCGTACGAACTGGAGACACTAGCAGTAGTAAGCGCCGTCAAGCATTTCCGACACTACTTACATGGACGGAAATTCTTAGTAGTTACCGACTGTAATTCTTTGAAAGCCTCCAGCAACAAAGTAAACTTAAACGACCGGGTTTATAGATGGTGGGCTTATTTGCAAACATTCGATTTTGACATCATGTATCGAGAGGGTAAACGAATGGCCCACGTAGATTTCTTTTCGCGAAACCCCGTAGACTTGAATCGCCGTATGATAGACAAGGTCGCAGAGAAAGAGATTAATCTGCCCGAGATCTCCGAAGATTGGCTATTAGCGGAACAACATCGCGATCCGCAAATCTCCGAAATCGTTAATAAATTACAGAACGAAGAGCTCGCGGAAGATATCGCGAATACCTACGAACTGCGATCCGGCACACTTTACCGTAAGATACAACGAAAGGGCAGAACCCTTTGCTTACCCATTGTTCCGAGAGGTTTTAGATGGTCCGTCATCAACCATGTGCATCAGTCAATTATGCACTTAGGATGGGATAAAACGCTCGAGAAGCTCTATGAGTATTATTGGTTCGAGGGAATGGCGAAGTATGTTCGCAAATTTGTCGAGAACTGCCATGCTTGTAGAGTTTCGAAGGCTAGTTCAGGTAAAATACAGGCTGAACTGCATCCTATACCTAAGACCGGCATACCGTGGCATACGGTGCACATGGACATAACGGGCAAGCTGAGTGGCAAGAATGACTCGAAAGAATATGTCGTCGTCTTGATCGATGCCTTTACGAAATTCGTGCACTTACATCACACACGCAAATTGGATTCGCTTAGCGTTATCAAGGCACTTAAGTCCGCTGTGTTTTTGTTCGGTAGTCCCTGTCGGATAATAGCAGATCAGGGTAGATGTTTCACGGTCCGGGAATTTCGAGAATTCTGTGCAAGCGAACAAATCAAAGTTCATTTGATCGCGACCGGTGCAAGTAGGGCCAATGGGCAAGTAGAACGTGTTATGAGCACGTTAAAAAATATGTTCACAACGGTAGAAACGACCGGGCGTTCATGGCAAGACGCGATCGGGGAGATGCAATTGGCTTTGAATTGCACCATCAACCGCGTAACCAAATCGAGTCCTTTAGAGTTATTGATTGGTAGAGCAGCAAGACCGTATGACTTATTACTACCTGATAACATCGAGGAAAAAGAAATAGATATCTCCAGTGTAAGACAACAGGCAATAAAAGAGATGGTAACTAGTGCTAGGTATGACAAAGAGAGATTCGATAAAACCAAAGCTAAAGTAGTTAGGTTTAATCCCGGTGATTTGGTACTACGCCAAAATGAAGAAAGGAACCAGACAAAATTGGATCCAAAATTCAGGGGTCCGTTTGTAATATCGGAGGTCCTGGAAGGAGACCGATATACCTTGAAAACACTGGATGGGAAAAGGTCATACAAGTACAGTCATGACAGGTTAAGGAAAATGCCGGATAGTTGCATTCCTGCGGAGTTGGATGTCTGTTGTGATGACGAGAACAGTGACCATGGCGATGTGAGTACCCCGATCCCAGAGGATCGTAGAAATATATGAGCCCAGGTGCGGCCATGGGATGGAGTTCAGTGCGGTCAGGCACTGGAAGTGACGATGTCACGAAGCTGGGAGCCGGTTTAGTACCGACAGCGACGATGTCACGAAGCTGGGAGCCGGTTTAGTACCGACAGCGACGATGTCACGAAGCTGGGAGCCGGTTTAGTACCGACAGCGACAATGTCACGAAGCTGGGAGCCGGTTTAGTACCGACAGCGATAATGTCACGTGGTTGGAGCTGGTCTAGTACCGACAGCGACAATGTCACGGATTTGGAGCTGGTCTAGTACCGACAGCGACGATGTCACGAGGCTGGAGGCGGTCTAGTATCGACAGTGACAATGTCACGAGGCTGGAGGCGGTCTAGTGTTGACAGCGATCGTGTTACGAAGCTGGTTATGTAACGAACTTTGAGAGTATGTGCGATTCGAAGGATGAGACCCATTTGTGTGTGAAATCGAGAATGGTCCGTCATGTCATTACGACCCGACTGAAAGCACGCAGAATGCAACTGGCACTTTGAATGCTAATCACAATGATACTAATCCTGTTTCCTTTTGTTTTGTTGACGAAGGACCGACCCGAGGACGTGTGATAGTCAGGATGGCCGTGTCGGAGATGAAAGGAAAGCCGAAGCCTTTCCTTGGAAATTTTGGGAACATCCTCTAGTACCTTAGCCTAGATTTTATTATAGTTGTAATTGCTTAAGATTTGTAATAAGCGAGATTGGGTTCGAGGTGACAATCGGTCGCTGAACGTAGCCACGGTCACGGGATGGATGTTTTATCTAACGGAGGTCTGGAGTGGTTGTATGTGTTTTCCGAGAAATGTGGTTGTGGCGGCATGCGGCCTCGAGAGCGGGCCGAGCCACGTGTGATGTTGCCTCGGAGGTGCCGATGCAATGGGACATACATTGTATTAGTAATCAAAACTCCAGGCAGAAACTGCCTAGCAACGGCGTTTGGAACTTTCTCGATGCTTCCAACGAGTGTGCCTAGCAACGGCGTTTGGAACCTTCTCGATGCTTCCAAACGGGTATAGAAAACAAAATGCAATCGTACAGGGAGAAAAATCTCCACGAGGCTGGCATTCTTGCGATTGCCTTGGAGAGTGATACGTCGAGCATTTTCGACGATCGCATTTGTGTCTAAGTTAGTTTCGCTTAGTAAGGAGTTATCCCGGTGACCGTGGATTCGTTTGAACTCAAACATTGCTAATAGTATTATTTCATTTAATTATTCGTAGATCGTATTATTCATTGGGCTTAGTGTTTGTTAGACTTATTATTAGTTGTACTTATTATTTGTTAAGCTTAGTGATAGACCTGTATATACGTGTAAATAAAATCTCGGCTTTGTGAAACGATGGCTAGTCCACATGAAGAGTCGTCGCGCGCCCGAAATTCGAATCATGATCCGACATATATATGTCGGATATGAAAGGAAAACCGAAGCCTTCCCTTTGCAATTTTGGGAAAATCTTCTAATGCTTTAGCCTAGATTTTATCATAGCTGTAATTAAGCAATTGTTGTCATTCAATCTGATTGTAATTGCTCGATATTTGTGATAGCGAAAGTGGGTTCGAAGTAACAACTGGTCGTCGAACGTAGCCACGGTCATGGGATAAACGTTTTGCCTGACGAAGGTGTGAATCGGTTGTATAGTGCTCCCTAGAAATCACACAGAATTGTACTTTGGAGATGTCGATATAATGGGACACACGTTGTATTAAGAATCAAACTCCAGACAGAAACTGCCTAGCAACGGCGTTTGGAACTTTCACGATGCTTCCAGCGAGCATATAATAAACAAATGCAGTCGTACAGCGAGAAAGATTTTCATCAGATCATCATTCGTGTGACCGCCTTGGAAAGTGATACATGTAGCAGTTTACCGAGTGCCTCAGCTATCGTATTTTTGTGCTTAAAATTATTCTACGCATAGTAAAATGTTATCTCGTTGACCGTGGATTCGTTTGAACCCAAGAACATTGTTAACAGCGTTTAGTAAACTCATTATTCGTTAAAACTTATTATTCGTAAAACCTATTATTCGTTAATCTCATTATTAGTTGAACTTATTATTCTTTAATCTAATCATTAGCTAAACCTATTGTTTGTTAATCTTATTATTCATTAAACTCAATATTCATAATATTTCGTAAAATCTTGTATATACGCGTAAATATAATCTCTGTTTTGTAAAACGATGGCTAATTCAAACGAAAAATCGTTACGCGCCTTAAATTCTAATGTTAAACCGACATATATATGTCGGAGATGAAAGAACACCGGAGCCTTTGGAATTTTGGATAACCCCGCAACATTGTAACCAAGAGTCTACTATAGCTGTAATTGAACAATTGTAGTTATTCAATCCGATTGTAATTGTTCGAGAGTTGTGATAATGAGCTTGGGCTCGAGGCGACAGTCAGTCGCCGAACGTAGCCGCGGTCACGGGATGAACGCTTTGTCTAACAAAGGTATGGAGTAATTCTATTCCTCTCCTTAAAAGAAATATTCGTGGCGACACGCGACAGTAAACATTCCAACGGTTTCTGTCCCGTGGCTCGCTACACGCAGACCCCATTCTTCGAGTAAGATGATTGCCAGATGTCGATGCGTCTCCGCAGTACATGTTCAGCTAGCTCGAGGGCCCGTTATAAATCTTAAGATTTAGTCAACTAAATCAACTAAAGTCAACACACACACAGTCTTTGTCCCAACTACGGGAAAATAGGGGAGACCTATTTTTCAACGAGCGGCGTCTCCCACTAGCAACTTTCCCTCGAGGGCGGCTAGCATCTTTTTCTAACCACCGATATGGAGATTGACCAATTAGCAGCAACGCCAATTTTCCTTACTTTCTGAACGAAGGCTTTTCTCGACGAATCCGATGATCTCGTGTCCTTAGACACACCCCAATATAGTTTTCCTCTGTGGCATCATCGGGACGGGAAAGGCATTCTCGCTCGCGATCTCATCGATGAAAAGAGTAACCCTTTACGACCAGTGAATATTACGCGTCCGACTTAGATTTTGTGAGCACGTTCATCTATCATTCCGCCGACCGCGGATTCGTTATTGAACCTAGGATCATTGTCATTAGTTTCTCGAGTACCTAACTACCACGGTTACTTGTCCGGTTCTATAATAATCGTATTTGCACTAGTCAATGTCTTCTCTATTGCATAACGACAACGTGTAACCCAAACGAAGATTCGTTTCACGCCTCTAACCCTAATTCTAATGTAAACCCGACATATATATATATATGTAATGTTGTAATATTTTTGGAAATCAGGCGATCGATTTGTGAAAACTCAAGAATCGATTGTCTAAGTCTTCTCTTTCTCCTTCTGGCTCTTAACTTACTTTTTTCTTTGTTCAATCTTCGCTTCTCCAAGTCCTGTTTTATTTTCTATCCCAAGTCCCCGTCCTCCTCTATTCATATCGTTCGACCGACTCCCAGTAAACACAGGTAACGTCAGACCGTCGGTTGGTGTTCTAAGTTCTATAGAATTTACATATATATAATGTTTATTGCCTAAGAAAAATATAAATTGCATATGTGTATTCGCAATAAACAATGAATTTCTGTTTGATAGTGGTTTTAACAAAAGTACCTTTACGCAACGGTACGGCGTAGCCATACCATATTTTGTGTTGGGTTTACATTTTTAACATTACAGTTTGTAATTTAATTTAAGCTGCTCAAAAGCGATACTTTTATGCGATATTGTCTTTTCTCTTTTTTCCTGTCCTGAAAACTTAATCGCAAAACAGGATAGATCGGTAGCTTACTTTTAGTTCCTGTGGGGTTGCGGGAACGGCGGACGTAGCAGTGTGGGGGAAGAGAGCATGCCACGAAATGATTTTTACGCGTACAGGTACCGCCTCTAGACCCGAAGCGTAGCCAATTACTCAGCAGTACTAATCCGTCGTCGTCACTATATAAGCGATCATCGTAGAGTTCGATAACGTTCATTCGTCATTCGTATCCGGAACGCAGTAGAGTGCGCGATGTACAAGAATTTACTGAAAGTCTTAATTTTTCGATCTAGAAAATTAACTTATTAAGTTTCTATAAAAAGAGATTGATTTAACGTGGATAGATATTTTATACATAAACGTTTATAAAATGAAAAGATATTCGTACGCGTATTAGCTTTGTGTAAATGATTGTAACCTAAAAATTTGTTGAATAATAGATAGGGTAATGCAGTAACCAGACAGGAAGTTATTCTACATAAAAGGGTAAGTCATGAATACGAATATATTTAATCTTCTTATTTTACGTCGCTTCTTATTTTTATTACATTTTTGGTATCTATATACATAACATGTAGAAAACCGGTAGAAATTTTGTCGTATTGAACTACATAACTTTTGTATTTTCTCCGGTAACAATTTTGTCCTAATGCCCGTAACTGTATTCCGAGCTATGGAAAATAAGCAGTCGCTAGTTCTTTGTGCTAGTCGTTCGATTTGTGTCAAGTCGACTCAAAGTTAGACTGTTCGTTCATGCTAATACAGTGCCAAACAGGAATATTGGTACAGCCCGGATCTTCGTACAGAATTTTTTGTAAATCTGTAAACGAAGTAAATCTCTGTTTAATCTTTTTGTAAAATATAGCTGTCAACTCTAAAATTGAAGTATACCGTAAATCATGAAGTTTAAAAATGGTTATAATAAAGAAAAAACATAAAATACACATAATGCTCCTGTACAATGAGTTTTGAAAAACATTGATCGATGAACCGTTGATCTCATAAAGTGGAAAATCATTCAGCAGAGCTTTCCTGTAACAATCTTTTTCTTTTAATTTTCGTCTCGTTCACCATTATCACAATTAGATAAATTTTGCTCATTAGATAAATATTCGAATTCACTAGCAGGAAAAAGGCCATTTCCTGAAAATACACGTATTTTCATCTTTTTTGCTTAATGTTTCGGTTAAGCGTTTCCGTTACCGTTACTTAATATTCTCGATTTCGGATCCTAGCTTCCTTAAATTAACGCTTGAATCAAAACGGTAGTTGCTGCCACCAGAATAGATTTAAAACTTGTCGCACCTTCCTAAAGCGCAACTCTATTTTGAATTTTCAAACTGTCATATTCTTGATATTCTAATTCGTTAATATGACCGTAGGAGTGGCGTTAACTAGCGTATTAATGCGATTGGTAAATAAACTCTACGTTTCAGCTTAGCAGCTATGAGCAGGAGAGTACTAGCGCGAGAAGGATTAAAGTTTTCTAAGAATAAATAAATAATTTCAATGTCTCGTAACTGGTAATTTATTCGATTTTATTTAGTTATATATTTATTATGAAAATTCTGGTCTTAACTCTCTATGTAGTTTATAAAACGAGGATAAATATCGTTATCCTAAACTATTGGCAATGCAGCCCTAGATCGCGTTCGGGTATAGGTGAGTTCGATGGATAAAACTAATTTCTGTTTGTTCTGTGGTTTCCTAATTTTAAGGTATTCCTAATTTTTTCCAATTTTTTCTTCTTCTCTTCTAATTTCGGGAAACGTTTAGTAAACGATTCCTTCTTGCTTTTGTCATTTCTTTTATATGTATTGTCGATCGCACTTTAAAAATATTGTTGTAGAGGACTTTTGTAGAGAATGTTTGATCGTGAAATGTATTACACGAGATTGCTCGTTGTTGAAACTGTCGAATATATTTAAAATAATTCAATAAATATGTATGCAAACCATAATCGCTAAGACGCCCATACAGTGTATAAGATCGCTAATAAATATTCGATAGATAACTGGTTGGTAACTCTAGATAATTAAATTCTTTTCGGTTGCGTCCGTTTATTTATACTGGTCGGGGGAGAACCGGAAAATTGGAATTTGTTTACGTTTGACAGTTGTATGTAGCGGCGACTTTGTTTTGTCCAGAGTTTATTTGTTCTTACATTACTTGGAACCTAACGGGCTTGATACTCCGAGGCAAAACAACATGAGTTACTCTCGATTCGAATCGTTCTGTAACTCATATGCCGCTACAGATATATTTTATTTATTTATTTATTTAATTTGTGCCTTACAATATGTCCATTCGGCAAATTTTTCTAACTTTATTGCTAATTAATATGGTCCATGCAGCACTTAAGCCATGTATTTAAGTTTTTAAGTCTTTATTTTGCCTTCTACTTTTATTTACAATATTTTGTGAGTAAACAATTAGAAATATTTTTTGCATCACACAGGACGATTTTAGATGCGAGTCTCTGTATAAATCATTCTGTATGGTTATGTAATTATTTCATTCTAACGGGTTGCAATTAATCGTAACTGATTCTCATATGTAAAAGCACGATCACTGAAACAACAGATTACGTATAGGGGTTGTGTTGTATTTACAAGAGATATCTTACCTTTTTCCATTGTTCATTTGTATTTCCCATTCTTTTTTTTTTCGACACACTTTTCTTGGTTATGTTATAAACTGGCATTACAATTGATACAGAACATACTTAATATTTATATAAGTTTTACAAGTTTATATTCTATAAGTTATGTGTGTCGCGCAAAGCATATGGAAAATCGCTGTAATTAATTATGAAAATTATAGAAGAAAATCTAAAGTTATAGAAGGAATCCTATTACATTTTTTATTAATTACTGTTGAGGTGTTTTGAAAGCAGACTAATAGAGTACAAGTCTACACAAAATTTCATTCTTTTATTTCTCACTAAATTTTGCAAGTAAGTAAGTGTCCCTTCAAGGAAAAATTTGTAAATAATAATGAAATTGACAGAATTCTGCTATTACAGTAAACAACTACACCGTCATAGAAGTTACAAAATTTGTTAGTAGAAATGGAAAGATAGCAACGTAATTGCTTAGAAGTGCTACAAAATATAAAACAAGAAAGAGCATAGAGCAGTCTCATTGACAAAAAAGGATTCGCTAAAATAGTAGGTCTTGCGATGAACCGTGCAATGTATTTTGCATCGATATAAGCATTTGCAACATGCAGCGCTACGACCTTAGATATTCACATCTCAACGTAAAGAAAAACGTATAGAGCTCATAAAGATACTTATACAGTATATAATGTAGAAAACATTAAAGAAATGCAATCCGTCTAGTTGAACGGAATTGTAGAATATTCAGGAAGTTCCTAACCAACAATATATTATCTACTATATTGTAATTTATCGTATATCGACATATGTTGGAGATATCTATAACAAATCTAAAGATATAGATATTGGTCATCATATCGTCGAAAGCTCTATGCAGATTGGACAATGACACAGCAACGTTTTGAACTTGTGATATATATTTATGTGACGGGGAATTTGAATAATTTGGCAGACTCGTAAATAATTATTAGTAAAAAAAAATAAAAAATTTGCGGTTTGAAGTTTGACACAGTAAAGGGAAAAAGATGAACAACGTGATTCGCTTAAAACGCGCAGAATTATATACAGATACATATATAAAAAGAAGGAAACTATAACGATTCCAATCTTTCGTTTATACACTCAAATCACATAATCGCGTGAATAGCACACAGTTTTGTAACAACTTTACTCAAGGAAATGGACCCAATTATTTTTGTCAGATACGCGATGCAGGACATCAATTTTCTAAACACGAAGACGAGATCCTCCTTATTTCACAAACGAATACATTTGTATACTTCGAATGTAGAATCATGCTTTATCTGTAAGGAAACTATATCCAGAATTTTAACTTGTTTCTCTTAATACAAGAATTGTGCAATGTAATATAGCAACAATAATATAACATAATATTAAGTTTCAATTTGAATAAATGAACAAATGAAACATTTGCTTATGTAATGCAAACAAAACTATACGCAGTGAGGTTGCAATCGATGGAAAAAGTTGTAAGATGCAAAAACTTCTTGAAGAGAACTAATGAACACCTCAAATATATTTGAAACTTGAAAATCTCATAAACAACCCACTTTTCGATAAATATGCGGCATTTACTACAGACGTATTTGCATTTTCTTGTACAGAAAAATGCAATTCGCGTAACTTGACCTCCAGTTGCTAAACAGGACCACAACGTTTCACTGCTTTGACTGCGGACAACGTACTCCGTCATTTCCTCTTTTATGTCGTTGCAGTCATCCATATACGAGTTACAATACTTCTCGTACCATTGAAAACTGGCTATAGTCACGGTATAAGTGACAATACAATTAATACAATGTGTCAGTGCGGTAGTACTGTTAGGTAGATGATACATTTACACTGTACATGGGAATGTGTGTTTAAGCGTCAGAGGACGTCCAGGTCTTAGTTGGGACACCAGAGACTGTCCCGCCTCCACTCGCAAGTGCCCCCTGTGCGAGTCGCTCGGGGCGCCCGCGAACCACAGGATGGACGGAGAGGCATGCACCCCACCGAAAGTCAAGAGAAAGCGACCGATCCGCCAACCAGCAGCAGCAGGCGCGGAAGGGGCACCAGGAAGCGCCGCCGAACCAACAGCGGCGGACGGCCGGGAGGAGGCCATGGAGGTGACCACATAATTCAAGCACCTCCTGCAATGCAACCTCGGTAGGTCGAGGAGGGCGCAAGATCTGCTCCTTCAGACCATCCGGGAGAACGAGGTCGCCCTGGCGGCGGTGGCCGAACCGCATCGCATTCCCGACTCGCCCAACTGGGTCGGGGACCTGAACGGATCCGCAGGGATAACGTGGACAGCAGCCCCGGGCGTCCTGCCGGACCGTGGCAGCGGCTTCGTCGCGGTCGAGTGGCAGGGAGCAGCGGTGGTGGCGGTATACGTCTCTCCAAACATCGACCTGGCCGCGTACGGGGACTTCCTGGATCGAGTCGGCGAGTGCATCGGAAGATGCCTCCCCCGCCAAGTACTCGTCCTCGGGGACTTCAACGCCCACTCGACGCAATGGGGAAATCCCAGGACCAACTCTCGAGGAAGGATGCTCACCGATTGGGCAGCGGGTCTGGGGCTCCTGCTGGCAAACAGGGACTCGGCGAGCACCTGCGCGGCGTGGAGAGGATCCTCGGTAGTGGACATCACGTGGGCCACCCCGGAGCTACTCAGGCGAATCCACGATTGGAGGGTGGCCGAGGGGGTGGAAACGCTATCCGATCACCTCTACATACTGATGGAGGTGGCCCTGGGGGGCGAAGACGACGCCGGAAGACGACGACGACCGGGAGAAAACCGCCGCCGCCCGCCATCGCGATGGCGTTTCAAGGAAAGGGACAAGGAGATGCTACGGGCGGCCACGATCGTATCCGCCTGGAGCTGGGACGCCCGACGGACAACCGGGCAGGAAAGCATCGACGAGGAGGCGGAGAAGCTCCGAAGATACATGTGCGCGGCGTGCGACGCCTCGATGCCGCGCTCCGTTCCAGGGGGGAGACGCGACCAAAGAACGTACTGGTGGACTCCGGAGATCGCGGAGATGCGAGAGAACTGCGTTCGGGCCCGCAGAAGATTCCTAAGGGCCCGCCGTCGCAGGCTGACGCGCGATGAGAAACAGATCTCCAGCTGCTACGAGGAGTACAGAGAGGCGAGACGCACTCTTCAGCGGGATATCAAAACCGCGAAAGCTCGGTGTTGGACGGAACTGATCGAGGAGGTCGAAGCCGACCCGTGGGGACGGCCCTACAAAGTAGTTACGAAGAAGCTACGACCCTCGGCGCCCCCACTGACCTCGAACATGGATCCGGCGTTGCTGGACAACGTCATCGGGACGTTGTTCCCGCTGGAGGACACGGACACGAGCCAACCAGCGCCATCCTCCCCCTCTGTCGACGACGACGACGACGACGACGAGGAGGCAGCGACGACGACCGCAACAGGATGGAGCGAAGAACTGCGAGTGACCGAAGAAGAACTCTTCGAAGCAACCAGGAGGATGGCATCCCGCGACGTGGCACCCGGTCCGGACGGAATACCGGGCCGAGCGTGGGTGGAGACGATCGTCACCATGGCTCCCCGCCTGCGACACCTGTTCACCAGATGCCTAGAGGAGGGCGTCTACCCCCGGTCATGGCGGACGGCTAAACTGGTCCTGCTGCGGAAAGAGGGCCGCCCGCCGGACTCGCCGTCCGCGTACAGGCCGATATGCCTGCTGGACGAGGTGGGCAAAATGCTCGAAAGGATCATCGCCGCCCGGCTGGAGGCTCACATGACCGAGAGGGCGCCCGGATGGCACGACAGCCAATACGGATTCCGCCGCGGCCGCTCGACCGTGGACGCGGTGAAGAGGGTGAAGACCATGGCCGAGGACAAGGTCTCTCGAGAAGGGGTGGCAGTAGCGGTATCACTCGACGTCACCAACGCCTTCAACTCGATCCCCTGGGCCAGGATCGTGGAAGCCCTGCGACACTTCGAGGTCCCGGCGTACCTGGTAGGGATCATCCGAGCGTACCTGACCGACAGATACATCGTCTACGCCGGGAAGAACGGGGAGGAAAGAGGACGGATCGAGCGCGGCGTTCCGCAGGGGTCGGTGTTGGGACCGATACTCTGGATCACGGCCTACGACTCCGTCCTCCGATGTCCGATGCCCCCGGGAGCAGGCATGGTGTGCTACGCCGACGACACCCTGGTCCTGGCCGGGGGACGGTGGTGGCACGACACGGCGAATCGCACGGAGGACGCCGTGGCGTGCGCGGTGCGCGCCATTCGAAGGCTCGGCCTGACGGTGTCGCCGGCCAAATCCGAGGCACTGTGGTTCTACGACCAGCGACGAAGAGGAACACCTCCTCCCGGACTGTCGGTGAACATCGGCGGAGAAGAGGTCCCGGTGAAACGCCAGATGAAGTACCTGGGTCTCACGATCGACAGCAGATGGACCTTCGGACCGCACTTCGAGCAACTGGTCCCGAAGGCGACGGCCGCAGCCAACGCCCTGTGCGGCCTCCTACCGAACATCGGCGGAGCAGGATCGAGAATCCGCCGACTCTACGAGGGAGTGGTTCGGTCCCGAGTCCTCTACGGGGCACCCGTCTGGGCCAGAAGCTTGACGGCCAGTCGCCGCAGCCTGATCTTGCTGCGGAGGCTGCAGAGGACGACCGCTATCCGCATAGCGAGAGGCTACAGGACGACATCGTACGCGTCGGCGACCGTGCTGGCGGCATCCCCCCCGTTCGAGTTGCAAGCCTTGGCGCACGAACGCGTGTACGAACACCAGAGGGGCCCGACACCATCGACCGCCAGCTAGCCGGCCCCGAACATTCGGGAGGAGGCGAAGAAGGAGACGTGGGAACGATGGCGCTCGCAGCTGATCCAGGAGGACGCCGTGCGGCCGCTCCGGGCCGTTCGCGCCGTGCTTCCCAACTGGGAGGCCTGGAGGGATCGAGGCGGAGCGCCGCTGACCTTCAGGATGACGCAGGTGCTCACCGGCCACGGAGTGTTCGGCGAGTACCTGCTAAGGATTCAGCGAGAGGCGACGTCCGTCTGTCACCACTGCGAGGAAGAGGAGGACACGGCGCAACACACGCTGGAGTTCTGTCCGGCGTGGGCGGAACCACGACGCGTCCTACGGCTCGAAATCGGCGAGAGCTTAGCCCCCGAAGCGGTCGTCGCGGCCATGCTCAGAGGGCGCCAGGAGTTCGCCGCCATCCGCACCTACTGCGAGCAGGTCATGCTGGCGAAGGAGCGGGCGGAAAGAAACCGGGAGTGAGCTCGCGATCCGTCCAGGACATCGCAGCGCCCGAGGAACACAACGCGCCGCAGAGGCGCGACGCCGCCACCGGCGCCGCCGCGGCCACCGTAGAAGCGCGAAGAACCAGGAAGAGGCGTCAGGGGACGGGGTCCCCAGGATGACGCAGCAGGAGCGAGGCGCTAGGGGGCGTGGTCCCCCCTAGCGGTCCAAGAAGAGCAGGACGCCTCCCTTCGACGAAAGGAGAGATAGACGCCCGGGGGTAACCGGTAGTAATTCGGGAGAGATCCCGGGTGCATCTCGACTCAGGCGTCAGGACAGGCCACCGTGGAGGTTTTAGCCGGTACGAATCCGGCACTACCCAGCGCCCTCTCCCCGGAGGGCGCGGGGCGCCTATGAAGGTTTCCTCCACGAAAAAAAAAAAGGTCTTAGTTGGGACAAAAGACTGTTGGTAGCTGTTAGAAGCATCTAGAATAGTCTGTTTGACAACAAGCGTGTGTGTTAGAAGGTTATCGAGGTCTTCAGAGTGTAATATACATGTATCGATGTTGTGTGCAAATAAAGCAATTTATTATAATAAATTATAATAAAGGTATGCCTTAGCAAGTACATTCCAATCGAACAGATGTATTGTCAACAATTACGTTTCTTATCAAAACACGGGTGTCGAGCCCACCCAAAACCAACGGGTGTCAAACCAACGTCACTGCACTCAAGACTGTCGACAGATAATATGCAAAGAAAAGCCTGAAAACACCTGAAGTCAAAGAGGTTTCAAGTGAAAACATATTTAGTGCTTGCACAGGAAACTAAAATCAATCATCGCTGTAAGAAAATTGCAACTGCTTATGAATGCATTTTCGACTTGGATTTGTAAATCCTGTAAGATATTCTTGTTGGCATTTGAGTCTATTGGGACAGCCATCTCATACAGACTGCCTTAAAATGTATGGAGTTTACTGTTCCGGATAACCTATTCTTGAAATGGGACTCCTGCCAAATTTTTAACTCAGGTCGTTTTGTAAAATTACTTAATCATATGTCGCACTGCACCACTGTAGTAAATTTGGATATCAAAAATTTGATCTATATGAACGTCTGCTGAACTCGATGTATGTTTTTATTACCATCATATGATATTACTCCTTATTATGAAAAATATACACGCTGTAATAGGAATAGTACCGAGATCTAATCTCTTCAAATGAGCGAGTGGCAAATGCCGATGCGTATTGGCAAGGTTGCTCGACGAAGATCAATTACGTATTGTACCCGTGGATTCCAAGGAACGAGCTCCTAAGTAGGTGGAAAAAGAAGAGAAAACAGATAGAATACAAAGAGCTGATTAATGTAAGGGAGGAAAGCTAAAAGCCCAAATAAGGAACAAAAAGGTCTTCTATGTTCGGTCACAGGAGTGCTCAGCTACAAACGAAATTGAGATGGAACCAATACAAAATAATGACCAGAATAAAACCAATAACGAAGTAACCCACCAGGATGAAAGCTGGAAGGTGGCAAGTTACAATAAAAAACGCAAAATAACACCAAACACAAACGTTAGGAAAGCCATAGAAGCAGAAAAGCAACAATGGCTTCAAGAAATTACACTCCGAAACTCTTTCAGCGCACTGCCAGAAGAGAAAGAAACAGACCCAGCAGGAAAACCAATAACCCACATCGCCAAACCACCACCAATTTACATTGAAGCCCAAATAACAGACCCCCTCATTGAACTACTGAGCAACACGGCAGGAAAAGAAAACTACAGTATAAAGCAATTAAAACAAGATCAGGTAAAAGTACAAACGAACACACCAGAAACTTTCAGAAAAGTGGCAAAAGCACTAAAAGAAAAAAACGCCAGGTATCACACTTATCAGCTCAAAGCTGATAAAAGTTATAAAGCAGTAATCAGAGGATTACATCCAAAAACAAATACAAATAACATATGCGAGGAACTAGCTAAAATCGGGCATCAGGTAAGAGCAATAAACAACATAACTAGGTACGATACGAAACAACCATTACCGCTATTCCTAATAGAACTCGAACCTAAAAACAATAACAAAGAAATTTTTGAAATTAAAAAGGTTCTAAACAAAATAGTAACAGTGGAGCCACCTAGACATAAAAAAGACATACCGCAATGCACACAGTGTCAGCAATATGGACGTATAAAAAATTACTGCAACAGAATCCCGGCGTGTGTCAAATGCGCAAAAAAGCACCTAACAATAAACTGTCCATACATAAGAAAAATAAGTGAAGTAAAACTGCAATGGAAACCACCCAGCTAGCTACAAAGTCTGTGTAGTCAGAAAACAACTGCAACGTAAACTGTTTCCGCCGCTTCGAAACAGGACACACAATAACTTTCATGCGCAACAGGATAGCACAGAAACTGAGACAACACCAAATCTAAGCACTTAATGAGCAATAACCACAGTAACACTAATACCGTTGGTAGCCGAAGCTACGCGCAAGTAGTCAACCAATCGCCATCCTTAGACAGCCAAAATCAGAACAATAACAGCAACGACGGTAACATTCAATGCAATACTAAGAATCCAATACTTCCCTAAACTATGGAAACTGGCACAGATCATTATGTTACCTAAACCAGGCAAAGACTCACACCAAACTACATCTTATACTACTTCCTGTGTTTTCCAATATACTCGAGAAAATAGTAAACGACCGCATAAAACCAATAACAGAGAAGGAAAAATTAATACCAGATCACCAATTTGGATTCAGAAACAAACACTCCACTATAGAGCAAATGCACAGGCTCATTAACGAAATAATACTAGCATTAGAAAACAAACAATACTGTACAGCCCTCTTTATGAACATAGAGAAAGCATTTGACAAAATAAACCACGAAAGCCTACTGCAAACAATCATGGAAATAATTCCCGGAGCAAATATACCAATTAATAAAATCTTATAATAACATATAAACAAAATAGAGACAGTACAAGCTAAAATTCTTATAACAATAGTAAACGCCCCATGGTACGTTAGAAACGGGGATATACGGAAGGACCTGGGTATATCAGCGATCAAAGAGGAAATTAGCAGATACGCAGGAAAATACAAAGAAAGAATAGGAACACACCCAAACCGGTTAGCTGCGGAAACGATCAACACCTCAAACATGGATAGAAGAGTGAAGAGGAAACACCCAGAGGACCTCACAAAGGACACAACCTAACAAACACGAAGATGGTATCCCGCTGGTGGTAGCCATCCACATGATAATCAAACAGCTAAAAAATTCTACCTAATGTCCAATCTGGACAAATTGTGAATATAAAGAATTAAATAAAAAAAAAGACAATTTCCGATATCGCTCTTGCAGTATATTGTACTATATTTGAGCATATTGTATTATATTTTGATGCATACTACCTCTTCGATTGCTTCTTTCTACCACTAATACAAGAGAATAGACTGAAAATGCTTACTGTGATCTCAACTTAAGATAAGGTACTTCTTTTGATGTATATGCGAAACGAAAACATGTATCAACCTGGATGATGACATTCATTGTTGGATTGAAGTTTAGATTTAAAAATTTGTATTTCAAAATGTGGTAAGAAGAGGATAAAATAAAGTGCAACTTTCAGAAGAACATGTTAATTTTATCTGCGAATAGAATTGTTAGTAATACTGAAAATTATATTTATTTTTACTGAAATGATTGAAATTGATACTAAGATCAGTGAAATTATTATTTTTCTAAAAATATTCAAGCTTTGGATTTTTTTTCACGGGGAGATCTTCATGTACACTGTCGGGGTAGTGTCGGACTTATCGACTGAAACCCCACGATAGTGTCACACGCTCAAGAAGTCCACCGCTTAGAAACCACAGTATAAAAACCCTCCAAAATAAGCGCTCGAAGCAGTCTGTTAAAATGTTTTCACGCAGTCTCTTGTAATACTTTGAATCATTCTGTAACACTTTGGACCGTTACTCTATTGGATCTGCGTAATGAACTCTATTATCAAATACAAAGGTCAATTTCTTCACCTTGGCCTACTTGACGCCTAATCGAGGTGTTCGAAATTCAAGCCTTGAAATGCTCCGCATAATCATCGGATCTGAGTATTGGATACAGGAAATATCCGGGTAAATTTAGTGAAAAATGTTTTCGCAGAAGGAAGTGAATTTCAAACAGTAAGTTAACTTGAGATTATAAAGTTCTGGCGGAATAACATAATTTTGCATAAAAATAATACAAAAATGAGCACGTCGAAACATTTTAGAAAAAAAAACAAAGCATGAAGTGTTATAAAAAGTGAATGAAAAGTGAAGTGAAGTCAGTTTATTCGTTTTACAACATATTTTATATAACATGCTCTATCAGTTTGTTATCTCAAATTTGCCTTTTATTTAAATTTTCTTACATAATTTTCATAATATATTCATGAAGTAATGTTGAATATATAATACAATTCTATAGACCTACTACGAGAAACAGATCTTAAAAACAGCAACACTAGTAAAGTAGAAGCGTTCTTCAAGCCTAAATTCAAATATGATACAGTGCTGAAAAACTAGGATTACTATATCATAACAAGCAAAATGTATCTTCATAATCTATGTGCTATTAGCGATTTTCCACATGTTCAACGAGATATGCAGTACAAAGGACGTATAAATTTGTTTCTTTATTTTTGTTGAGCCACAAATCAGAATATTGAGTATGTTATTTTCCCGTGGGTTGTAAAATCATAAATTGTTAAAGTATCACGGCTCATTTTATTATCTTAACATATGTTCAAAATTTGTCAATGTATATTGTGACCTGGAAATTACGGTAGTGAATATGCAACAATCGAATGCCCCAGCGAGAAGGGCTCGGTCATTATATTTATTCTTATCGTGAGTTCGATAACAAAATGTCGGGTTTAACAGTCGTATACAGAACTCGATCATTCTGGATTATAGCCTCTACGTTTATGATTCCTTCTTGCTTTTGGCATTTCATCTACATTGTAATAACAGTTTTGACAAATGATACGGTCGAAGATATTTTAATAAGCGGGTTGAAGCAATTGGTAACAGTAAGTGAGTAATTATCCATACACCTCCGGTAAACCTATACCTTAGTAAACACTATCTTATTATCAATTTAATATAAATAGTGCAAACCACCTGTCAGGTACACCAGAATCTTTTTTTTCTTTTTTTTTTTGCGCGCGCGCGAGGAGGGGAAAATGTTATTACGCATACCCAGTGACCACGTCACCACGTTATGTGGGACTCGGCCAGATGATATCGCCATACCCACTAAAAACCCCTCCTCATTCTCCCTCTGCTACGGTACTCGAGGTACCAACCCGATATAGTCATACAACATTACTTCGAGTTGGCCTCTACACAACGTACACAATCTTTATCTATCTTCTCTCCTCGACTCTGGTCCTTCTTCTCCTCCTTCCTTCCCTTCTTCTTGTGACCTCCATCCCCCTTTCTATAGAAAGCCGACATTTCATCGCCTTTGTGCAGAATTCATAAAACCTATTCCACAACCGTTCCTCCGCGGCCATCTTCTCAACGACCCGATTCTCCAATATCAAATCTTCACCGATCTCGACCTCCAACTCCGTTCTCTCCACCGTCCATCTAGGGCACTAAAAGAGCACATGCTCGGCGTCATCCAGCACCGCAGCACAATCCCAACAACTGCTGTGCGATTCTTTACCGATCCTATGACGGTACCAGTTAAAGATACCGTGTCCCGTAAGGATCTGCATCATATAATGGTTGAGCTTCCCCTTTCTTCTGTAGATCAGCGGATCTTCTAGCAGTCTCCTAGTCCAATTGTAGGGGTTGTGGAACGCTCACTCCAATCTCCACCTGTCCTCTGTCTCCGTCTCTAAATCCTTCATTTCTTCTTGCCCAACATGTGCCATTTCTTCAGGTCTCTCGTTGATCCGCCTCTTCACTCCATACTGCTTCCACCGCAACCATACCTTGATGTAAATCGGCATGCTACCGGTAAGCATACACAGAGCTCCATGTGACAACGCCCGGTAAGCGGTCGACGTACGGATCAACGCCGCCCTTTGCGCCCTTCTCATGATCGTCCTATTTGTTTCTTTTCCCAGGGAGGAGGCCCATATTGGTGCGCCATATAGAACCACGGACTCCCAGACGCCACAATACAGTCTCCTGACTAAATCCTTGGGCCCGCCGACGTTTGGGAGTATGCTCCGTATGGCGTCCAAGAACCGTTCCGCTTTATCACAAACTGCTACGAGGTGGGGGGAGTCCCCTAGCACTACCCCTAGGTACCCCTAGGTACACAACACGGCTAGTGGAAAACTCCCCCCCCCTCATCCCCCACGTCAAAGTTAAAAATCGTCGGTATTCTCGTCCTTGTTAAGAGAATAACCTCCGTCTTCTCCCTGGCCAGGTGCAATCCAGCCTCGCGGCACCATCTGGTGGCCAAGGCTATGACCGCCTTTATCTTCTCATTGATGCCGTGGGACCCTCTGACCTTGCGTAGAACCGCCAGACCGTCGGCGAACGCTACTGCTTCGGTATCCTTCTCCCGGTCCAGCGCATCCAGCACCCCGTCATACACGAGATTCCACAGTAACGGCCCTAAGACCGACACCTGCGGAACCACCGCGTAGACGTTCCTTCTTACGACACCGTCACGACAGTGTATCAGTATTCTCCTCTCAGCCAGATAGTCCGCTAACAACTCCTGTAGCCGTCCCGATAGCCGTCTCCTTCGAACCCAAGAGTCCCCCTCCTTCTCCTGAAGCCATACTGGTCCCTATGGACCAGTTGATGAGTCGATGAGCATTTTCAGCGTGTGCACCCACACCTTGCTCAACGCCGGCAGTATGCTAATCGGCCATCTTTGCCAGGCTTGGGTATTAGTACCACCCTAGCCTCTTTCCACACCGCCGGTATTTTTCCATAGGTATTTATTCCGTTGAGCACTGTCAGGAGAACGCTAGGTCTTTTCTCCGCCAATAACCTTACTACAGTGCTAGGAATCCCATCCACTCCAGCCGCCTTCCTGGGATCGCATTTCCCAACGGCCATCCTCAGGTCTACTTCCTCGATGATTAACCCTCCTTCTTCGCCAGGTAGGATCGATGTCCCTTCCTGTGTAGGCAGTCGCAGTTCCTGCCTGGTGACAAGGAGGTCATCCAGGATTCCCTCCACTCTATCTCTTCCAAGGGGCCTCATTGGCGCCGACCGCATCATGTTCTTCCTCACAACTCGATACGGCCTGCCTCATGGATCCTGATGGCACATGGGAGGTGGCACAGAGCCCCTACCAACTCTCCTCCTTGCTACGCCCTAATCGCCCTTTTCAGTCGCCTCCTAGCATCCTTGAATTCGGCCATCAGGACCTCGGCATCATCCTTGCGGGCCGCCACCGCTCGCTGGGGTCTTCTTCTAGCTCTTAGAGTTTCGCACCTTAACGAAGCGAGCTCATCGCTCCACCAATAGTTGGCGTACTTCTTCGCACTCGCCGGGTATCTCCTCTTCAAGTCCACGGCACACGTATGCTCCAGACACTTCTGCAGTCGTTTGCCGCATGCCGCCTCGTCAAATTTAAAACCACTTTCGTCATAGACTCCGTCAAATTTGTTTAAAAAATTCTCTACATTCATCTCTTTTGTCGAGTATTTAAGGGCACCACCCTCCACCCGCTTAATATTATCCCTAAACTTATGCTCAATATAAAAATGGTCAGAGGCTGAGTACTAATCTAGGACCCTACCCCCTCCAACTTATCCTCATTCATCTATTAACACCAAGTATATCCAGGAAACTAGTCCCTCCATTTCTCAGGAAGGAGTAGTTTCCCGTCGTCCTAATAGGTATAAGCTCGTTCCTCGTTGTAACGTCCAGCAGGTATGTTCCCCTACGTTCCCTCTTAGAGCCGCCCCCCCCCCCGCACCGAGGATTTCGCATTAAAGTCACCGGCAACCATAATCGCCGATGCTCTTTTTCTCTCCTCCTTTATGACCCCTTCCAGTTCCTTCAAATAATCGTTGAACTGGTCCTTACTCTTATTAGGGGAACAATAACCACTGACACAAAACACGTCACAATTCCTGACCTCTACAATCCCTACATTTCTTATCAGGGTCTCGCTCGCCGCATGTTTTCCATTAAGCATCTCCCTCATCCCCTCATCCTTATTTTTGTCGAACTTCTATTTCTTCATCACCACGTTGAACAGTTTAACCGCTCCTGCCAGGGCCTGCGTGAGCTCTTTCAACTCAGCCCTGGAAATCAAAACGTCCTCGTCATCAACGTCGCTCGTCTGCGTATCGTCTCTTGCACTATCTTCGGCTTCACTAGCCATAGCCGATCTCGCAGATTTCGCGCTGACGTTCCTCTCCGTGTACCGACGTACTGTGGTCGCTCCCTCTAATTCCAAAGGAACCCTCCGATTCTTCGACCATTCCTGCCTCCGTCCTTTCATTAATCGTAAGACTCCTCTGAAGTCTCCTTCTCGGTTTAAAGGGGCAGAAATCCTCACTTTCCTCCCCCCCCCCCCCACTCTTTCCTCGGAATAACCGAGATTCACTCTCATTCAGTTTTACATCAGAAACCATCCTCGATTTCTCTCCTCCCACTATCGCCTTCTTCAACTTGCCCTTCTCCTTCTCCTTCTCCCCAGTAGCTTTTACCGCACAAGGGGGTGCCTGGGGTTCAACCTCCCCCCAGCCGTTCTTCCAGTAACTTGATGACCGTCGGGTCGAACCTGGTAAGTCAGTCGTGTTCCCGACGGGGCCTGGGGGCTCCGACACCCCCTGCGCCGTAGCTTCATTAACTTTATTCACCTTGTCCATATTATATATAATTGAATAGTCCATAGACATCGTCAAGTCGTCAACATCCTGCCCATATACCGTCCGAAAGTATCCAATCGTTGTCCATAAACTCGCCAGGTCGTCAACAAATAAGCCGATCAGATGATAGTATAAATACAGTAATATTGTGCTATCTACGATTCACTTGTCTGTTTAATGTCTGCATTCTGCTAAAGACCCGATGATGCGCGCCCAAACGCCACAATATAAATAAATAACAAAACAATATGTACGAAATAATGACCAATAAGTAATAAATAATAAAATAAATCAATAAAAATAAATAAAATAAATAGTCACGTAGGCAGATGAATAAATAAGTAAATAAATGACCAGCAAAGAATAAATAAATAAATGCATAAATATAAAATAATAAATAATAACTTACTAAATAAATAAATAAATAAGTAAATAAATAATTTAAAATAATAGATAATAAATAAATAAGACAAATAAAACAAAACTACTTAATAAATACAAAATTATAAATAAATAAAATAAAATAAAAGAATAAAGAAAATAATAAAAATATTAAAATATTAAAGCGCTGCATTACATACAACCGCTACATACTCCAACCTACTAATCGCGACGTATCTCCTACAGCCTCCTCATTACACGGCACACCATTACTTATTTATTTGTGGAGGATAGGTCTGTTCTGGTGAAGCGAAATAACGAAGACAAATTATTGCAATCCGTTAAATATATTTTCAATTGAATAATCAATTACGGACAAATTGCGAGTCCGCTGGTACAATTTTGAGTTACGGTATAAATACCCGTTAAACACTCAGAGAGACTTCGTAGATCACTGCGATGCTTGTTTATGCGCCAAAATGCTTCGACTCTGTTCGATGAACTCTGTCGCTCGTTATTGCGTCTGTTTATTTATACTGGTCAGGGGACAGCCGGAAAATTTGAACTCGACTGCGTTTGACGGTTGTTAGTAGCGGAGTTCATTACTCCTTACAATATTTGTGACCTAACGGTCTTGATACTCCGAAGCAAAACAACAACAGGATTTGAATTGTTCTGCTCACGTGCAGCTACATTACCCCCTTCCAGTGATGACGTTTAAGTTAAACTTATAAAATATCTACCAAGTTTCTTTTGTCGTCGCTATTTTTATTATCAATACATCTATCCGACAATCTAGAACACCTAATCGAGACTTGCCTGGAACCAGTCGGAAAAACGAACTCTACGACCATACCGCGTAACATACCTATTCCTAGTATTTTCCTCTGTTGTCCGACCGCTGTTTGCGCTGTTTTCGTCGCGCGCATTCGCTTACTTTATCGGAATAAGTATGTCCCGAGGTTCGGCGGTCTTCTGTTCAAGGTCGTCTGGGACCATGAACGCCGCTTTTAAACGATTTATGGAAACCGTTACGTCACGATCGTTTATTTTAATAACATAGTCCTCCTCGCCTCTTTTTACAACCTTGAACGGTCCGTCGAACTGAGGCTGTAAAGGGCCTCCTATCGCGCCATGACGCAAGAAAACATACGGCGACGATTCTAATTCTTTAAAAACGAAAATTTTTCTTCCTCCATGACGCGTAGCCGGATGCGTCCTGACCTTTCCTATCTGTCCTTTAAGCCGGTTCGCATACTCCGTGTTGGCTTGCTGCTCAGTTGCGATGAAAAATTCCGCCGGCAATCGTATGCCGGTGCTATAAATCATTTCGGCTATCGTTGCGTTTACGTCCTCCTTTATCGCGGTTCGAATGCCTAACAATACTATAGGTAAAATTTCGACGCAGTTGCTCGTGTCGTGGCACTTTATCGCCGCTTTCAACTGTCGATGTAGGCGCTCTACCATCCCGTTGGACGCGGGATGATAGGCCGCCGTGCATAAATGTTTGATACCGAGAACCGGCATAGTTCCTTGAACAATTATAAGTCGAATTGGCGTCCTTGATCGGTTGTTATTTTCGATGGTACAATGGAAAGGAGAGCTGAAGCAATGGTTGACGCTTCCATGTCGGGTATGGGTATTGCTTGGGGCCAACACGAGAACCGGTCGATACACGTTAGACAATATCGGTAGCCTTGCGAATATTGCATCACGAAATGTGTATGTGTATGTGTATGTGTATATGTATGTGATCAAATTTACCCGTTGACGCTTCGAATGCTCCGACTGGGGATGCTACGTGCCTGGTGAGTTTTCCTGGGTATTGATAAAATTGGGACGGCTTTCTTTCGCCCATTTCTTTAGACTCCAGCAACTTTCGCATTCTCCTGCTGTCTGAATCAGCCAGTTTGCGGATAATTTCACTCTTTAATTTTGCGTATCGTCCCGTGGCTGATGGACTCACCACTGCATCCTCGACTTGATGCGGGTGCCGATTCTCGAGACATTTGGCGAGGATCACGATTCGCAGTTGCTTAACAGTCGCAGCCTCTGGAACTTTTACGTTTACGGTGCATCCTACCATTTTGCTGCGTCATGTCTCGGATATTCGGGGACCGCGATCGTGGTTTGCGACGACTGTTGAGGAGCAGCGCGCGAATTTACGCTACTCGTCCGCGGACTTCGTGACTAGGGGCGGTTCGATTCCTCGCTGTCCGCTGTTGCCTGTCCGGGCTGTTCTGGGCTTATTTCGTGGATCCTGTCTGTCACCGTGGTGAGGTCATTCGAACTTGTTTCCATTATGGCAGCCAGGAGTGCACATTCACTGGGAGGCCGTTTTTCCAAAGCGTCAGAACGAGGTCGTCAGAAATCGATGGGGCGGCTAGCTTCTTCAATTCTCTGTAGAACTGGGAGGGTGTCCTGTCTCCCATTTTTTTACTTTCAAACAACCTCCGCACTCCTTTGCGGCAGCATAGCGCAAACGTGGCAACGATTCATGTACGGATTCTGGCCTGCTTTAGACTTCGTATACGCGTACATCGACAATCTCTTGATAGCCTCGGAAGATGAGCAGCAACACCGCGATCACTTGCGAACCTTCGAACGGTTAAACGATTACGGTGTCGTAATTAACCCCGCGAAATAAGAATTTGGTTCGAGCGAAATCACATTTTTAGGATACACCGTAAACGCCGATGAAATTAAGCCGCTGGTCGAGCGTGTTAAAGCGATTGTGAACGTTCCAAAGCTCGCGATTAAGCAACTGCGAAGGTACCCCGGTATGATTAACTTCTACTAAAATTTCACATCAGCGGCCGCAAAAATCCTCCAACCACTCAACAATTTACGAAACGATGCAAAAAAAAGGGCAACGCGTCCATCGAGTGTTCGAAGCAGACCGAAAACAGTTTCCGCGAGTCGAAACACGCCCTCGCTGACGCCACGATGTTAGTGTCACGTAATGGACACAAAAAATCGCAAAATTGACAGATCACCGGTGATCTGCTTCCGTCGCAGTTCGAACGTTTTACAAATAAGGTGAAGAATTGAACTTTAGTAACCAGCCCAAGCTCATTATCACAAATCTCGGACAATTTATAATCGGACAGGGACAGTGCCGCGTTCGTCATAAGAGAGTTGTACCATTATCGTGTCCTTAAATCGTAGCCAAAGTCGTCGCGAATTAGTTCAGGTGAGTCTTCTTCAAGTGAGTCCATCGATACGTGCGGTCCTAGACTCTACATTCCCTTATTCCATCGTGATAACTCTAATGGCTAAATTCAAGCTACAACACTAGCCTTGTCCTTAGAGAAACGGCTAAATACTACAATAGTCAAAGCTCATGAATTCGAATTCAATGTTTCACCATAATTTCATTTCCGTTCGCAGTGTCTCTAAGTTCCTAAATCAGTGTGCCGATAATTATCCAATGTTCAAACTCTATACATACAGGGGAAATCTTCACGCTATCATACCGCAGCAACATAGCTCGACCGTGAACCGGCTCCTCTCATTTCGTTAAATAAAAGGGCGACGGTCCACTAGAAGAGATCAGTTATTCGGCAGTAAGAACAAAAATCGCTCATAGCATCTAAGACCATACTTCCAAACTTTCCCTACCGCCGCGTATAGCCAATCGGAAACTGCTTCTATAATCTGTTACTAGAATACGCCTTATGCTCGATAATATTTCCCATCTACAAAAAATTCACAGAACACCGCTCTTGCCCTCCTTGCAAATGTAATATTATAAAGGAACTTCGGGGCAGCCGACTATATCAAGCCGACTGTATCGAAATTCTACAGTAATTTTTCCATACTTCCAGATTTTCTCCCGACACGCGATTTGGCGAGTAGATAGCTACAACTGTATAAAACTAACTAAGATAATTTTAAACCATGAGCACATTTCCGAAATACCAAAAATCTGCAATGAAACGGCTCAACCACGGTGGAACCCACTACGAGCAGGCTCTACCTCTGCCAACAAACAAGAGGTCTATAAGGTGACAACCTCTTCCCGAAGCTGCGAGTGGACATCGAACACTGCGCCTGGAGACATACCGAACCGTACAACAACATGGCGTATCGAGAACCAAACTTCGCAAGCCGCCATTTTGTTGGGAACTTTCGTTTAGAAAATTACTCCCATTCCGACTTATCCATGTTATTAACTCACGTGATCAAAATGACCCCACTTTCCCAATCTTAAACTATATTTACATGCGTTAAACATGGTCAACACATTCGAATTATCCCTGAATATAGTGATAACTCAGACAGTATTCGGAGGTCACTGTCGATAGTATGAGGATGTCATCAAATCAAACATACACAACTGTATACGCTTAGCTCCGTACTAATAATACCCGAAGGAGCGGTAAGCAAATAACATGAAAAGTAAATAAAATTACTTGCACTCAACAGTGCAGCTTATCTCAGCCGACCGCAATGTGATTATGGAGGGAGCTACCATCCCAATATGGCGCCAACTGTTTAATATCGTATACGGCATTCTCGTCCGACACAGACGCAGTGATTTCGAAATCGAAATCTGAAGAGCAGGTCACTATCACAACATGGCGCCGATTGCCAGTCGCCGTAAGCGTCGCCTCTACTCGCGCCGATCAAGTGCATTACAAGCGGTATTGCAAAATGGTTATACAAATCGCAATTCGATCTTGCCAAGGGTCCAGCAACAACAAGGCATCTGTCATCCCATGGATTCTTACTACCATTAACAATGTTACACGCTCTTCAACAACCTAAACGTCAACATTAGCCATTCAACTTATTACCTGCACTCTAACTGGCAAGTATCA
>NW_022883351.1:0-11737 GCF_011952255.1 Bombus vosnesenskii | reverse complement strand
AACGTGCATCCATGTGAGCATTTTCAAGTCGTACTATCTGAATGTTAAATTTGTTGCAGCTTTCGAACGAGTACAGGCTTCGACCAGTGACAAGCATCATTATTTTAAGACTTGTACTATTGCCGATAGTCTCGAGGCGACGTGTCACCGTCTGGTGGCACACGCTCGACTTCATGGAACGCGCGATCACCGATCGCAATGGATAAAGAAGCGTGACACGTGCACCGACACCATCGTTCTCCAGTGAAACGCTGAAACAACTGACTCTACATTTTCCAATCGGCTGACCGATATTTCAAGGCCGTGTTGCTCGAGCGCCAAATAACTGAAATACTCGTTGAAATTCCAGCAGGATTATCAAAGTTATTAGGCAAAAAGTCAAAAGAATGGGAACATAAATTTGGTAAATTCAAATTGGTCTTTTTGGTTATGAAATAATATGAAAATTGTAAGTACAGTAAAATTGAAAACAAGTTGTTCAGAAGAAAGCGTTTTGAAGAAACGCAGGTCTGAAGTTATTTGGTCATTTTCATAGTCCTGATACAATAATAAATATCATATAGTCATAAATATTCCAAATTTACAAATAAGATCATATAGTGTGGAAATAAATAGCTGAGGAAAATTGCTGAAATATTCGTCGAAATTTGAGCCGGATTATCAAAGTTATCTCTTCTTAGGCAAAAAGTCAAAAGAATGATCATTTGCTTTGATACTCCAACATAAATTTGGTAAATTCCAATTGGTCCTTTTGATTGTGAAACAATATGAATATTGTACGTACATTGTAGAATTGAAAGCAAGTTGTTCAGAAGAAAGCATTTTGAAGAAGTGCAAGTCTGAAGTTAGTCAAAGAATGATGATTTGTTTTGATACTCCAACATAAATTTGGTAAATTCCAATTGGTCCTTGTGATTGTGAAACAATATGAATATTGTATGTACAGTAAAATTGAAAGTAAGTTGTCCAGAAGAAAGCACTTTGAAGAAGAGCAAGCTGAAGTTAGTCAAAAGAATGATGATTTGCTTTGATACTCCAACATACATTTGATAAATTGAAATGGTTCCTTTTGATTGTGAAACAATATGGAAATTGTATGTACAGTAAAATTGAAAGTAAGTTGTCCAGAAGAAAGCACTTTGAAGAAGTACAAGCTGAAGTTAGTCAAAAGAATGATGATTTGCTTTAATACTCCAACATACATTTGATAAATTCAAATGGTTCCTTTTGATTGTGAAACAGTATGAATATTGTACGTACATTGTAAAATTGAAAGCAAGTTGTTCAGAAGAAAGCATTTTGAAGAAGTGCAAGCTGAAGTTAGTCAAAAGAATGATGATTTGCTTTGATACTCCAACATACATTTGATAAATTCAAATGGTTCCTTTTGATTGTGAAACAATATGAATATTGTATGTACATTGTAGAATTGAAAGCAAGTTGTTCAGAAGAAAGCATTTTGAAGAAGTGCAAGTCTGAAGTTAGTCAAAGAATGATGATTTGCTTTGATACTCCAACATACATTTGATAAATTCAAATGGTTCCTTTGGTTGTGAAACAGTATGAATATTGTACGTACATTGTAAAATTGAAAGCAAGTTGTTCAGAAGAAAGCATTTTGAAGAAGTGCAAGTCTGAAGTTAGTCAAAGAATGATGATTTGCTTTGATACTCCAACATACATTTGATAAATTCAAATGGTTCCTTTTGATTGTGAAACAATATGAATATTGTACGTACATTGTAGAATTGAAAGCAAGTTGTTCAGAAGAAAGCATTTTGAAGAAGAGCAAGCTGAAGTTAGTCAAAAGAATGATGATTTGCTTTGATACTCCAACATACATTTGATAAATTCAAATGGTTCCTTTTGATTGTGAAACAATATGAATATTGTATGTACAGTAAAATTGAAAGTAAGTTGTTCAGAAGAAAGCATTTTGAAGAAGTGCAAGTCTGAAGTTATTTGGTATTTTCATAGTCCAGAGACAATAATAAATATTATATAGTCATCAATATTCCAAATTTACAAATAAGATCATACAATATCCAAATAATATCAAACTTCTTATCTTCGCATTATTTCAGATGCCATCATTTGAGCAACGTTACACAATTGAACGAACAGAAGCGAGAAAGTCTCATGTGCTTGATAAATTGACATGTTATTCGTCTGATACCGCGATGAAGATTGACTTTAAGGTAGTCGTTGAGAAAAAATGCACAGTCATAAGAAGTGGGTGTAAAAATCAAAGTGACAAACAACGATCCTCTAATCGTTTTGTGCTCTTCACAACCCCCATATTAAATTTGGATGACCCAACTGTAGTATACTTTTATCTCACCCTTTCAACCCCTTCCATCACTCTCTGTTCTTCTGATCACTTTTTATTATTTAAGCTTCTACAGCAAAACTTAAAAAAATGTTAATTAGCATCAAATAAAATAACTTTTGATTCTATTCACATAAATTTAAAATTCTATTACATAAACAAAAAATCATAAATAATGCAGAGGTTGAAGGAGCTCCAATGTTAAATGAACTCCAATCTGAATAGAAGAATTCCATTTATTGATGCAAGCTGATTCAACCAACTGTCTATTGAACCCAATTATTTCAATTGTTTTGAGCATCAACGCCTATTGCATAGGTGAAAAATCACAGATAATGAAGACAATCACTAAATGCTGATATCATGAATTGCACATCCCTCGATGAACCCAAACAAAATTCTACAGTACAATTTCCTCGTCCACTTTACACCCCATTTATTTCTCGCCTTATCACAAGCCTCTATCGTAGTTCTATGGTTTTCTTCTAAAGAGTTGTAACCGAGACTCGATATCAGAAGTGACCATCGTGGCTCGTCACTAGCATCGGTTCAGGTCGCGACGAAGGTGACACACGAGAAGAGATTGGTGCATCGATTCGTTGGTCGTATCACAAGCGACGTCAATCCTCGCGTGGCATGCTAGATGCGTTCCTTGGTGGTCCGTAGGAGCACGATAGAGGAAGCATGGCAGCGAGTTCAGTTTAGAATCTGTGCAGACACATTCCATTCCGAAGCTGACCGACGGTCTCGAGAAGCCCCTCCTAACAGCAACGTCCGGTCGCTGAGCTTCGAACATCCAAAGGGGGAGAGATTGCAGTCTCCGACAGGCCGTCGGACACGCATACCAGACTTCACCGGCACTGAACGTGAAAGCGAGGACCGTGTTATGCGCGAAAATGATACTCCTGCGGATAAAAATGACGACGCTCCGCGAGCATGCATTTGGAGCTTGCGATTCTTTTCTCAGGATCGAGCATATCGTATCAAATCAAAATAATTCAGACCTTTGTTGGAAGAACGTGAAGATCGCCAAAGGAGGGTTCCAAGGTCCAGGCATGGAACATTACTGAAATAATATTTGACTATTGTTTGTTGCAGGTTATTCTGTTGTCAACTAAGTGTTTGGTATCGAATGATAATTTTGTAAGCTTCTAATTATAGTTATTCGCTTCTGCTGAAGAATTTGTTTCAGTTGTGTCACTTTTGAAATACGTACATCTGCAACATATCGGTGAGACAAAAGGAGGAATTCTAACCAACTACACTAATTTTTGTGCATTTGTGGGTAATCTAAAGGTACAGAAATGTGCAAAAAAATATCAGCTATTGGAAGCAAAGTACTTGTAATTTGTAAATCATAAAACGATTCTCAATCTAAACTTCTTTAAACTTTATAACAATATAAAATTACATAAATATTCTCAGTCTAATTATGATACAGAATGTCATAGGTGATATACTGATACTGATAGTTGATAAAACTAACTTTCTGTGCATTTGTGGATAATTTAAAGATACAGAAATGTGCAAAAAGATATCAGCTATTGGAAGTAGAGTATTTGTTGTAATTTGTAAATTATAAAACAAATCTCAATTTAAACTTCTTTAAACTTTAGAACAATATAAAATTACATAAATATCCTCAGTCTAGTTATGACACAGAATATCATAGATGATATACTGATACTGATAGCTGATAGAACTAACTTTCTGTGCATTTGTGGGTAATTTAAAGGTACAGAAATGTGCAAAAAGATATCAGCTATTGGAAGCAAAGTACTTGTTGTAATTTGTAAATCATGAAACAAATCTAAATCTAAACTTCTTTAAGCTTCATAACAAAATAAAATTACATAAATATCCTCAGTCTAGTTATGACACAGAATGTCATAGATGATATACTGATACTGATAGCTGATAGAACTAACTTTCTGTGCATTTGTGGGTAATTTAAAGGTACAGAAATGTGCAAAAAAATATCAGCTATTGGAAGCAAAGTACTTGTAATTTGTAAATCATAAAACAAATCTCAATCTAAACTTCTTTAAGCTTTATAACAATATAAAATTACATAAATATCCTCAGTCTAGTTATGACACAGGATGTCATAGATGATATACTGATACTGATAGCTGATAGAACTAACTTTCTGTGCATTTGTGGGTAATTTAAAGATACAGAAATGTGCAAAAAGATATCAGCTATTGGAAGCAAAGTACTTGTAATCTGTAAATCATAAAACAATTCTCAATCTAAACTTCTTTAAACTTTATAACAATATAAAATTACATAAATATTCTCAGTCTAGTTATAACACAGAATATCATAGATGATATACTGATACTGATAGCTGATAGAACTAACTTTCTGTGCATTTGTGGGTAATTTAAAGATACAGAAATGTGCAAAAAGATATCAGCTATTGGAAGCAAAGTACTTGTAATCTGTAAATCATAAAACAATTCTCAATCTAAACTTCTTTAAACTTTATAACAATATAAAATTACATAAATATTCTCAGTCTAGTTATAACACAGAATATCATAGATGATATACTGATACTGATAGCTGATAGAACTAACTTTCTGTGCATTTGTGGGTAATTTAAAGATACAGAAATGTGCAAAAAGATATCAGCTATTGGAAGCAAAGTACTTGTAATCTGTAAATCATAAAACAATTCTCAATCTAAACTTCTTTAAACTTTATAACAATATAAAATTACATAAATATCCTCAGTCTAGTTATGACACAGAATGTCATAGATGATATACTGATACTGATAGCTGATAGAACTAACTTTCTGTGCATTTGTGGGTAATTTAAAGGTACAGAAATGTGCAAAAAATATCAGCTATTGGAAGCAAAGTACTTGTAATTTGTAAATCATAAAACAAATCTCAATCTAAACTTCTTTAAACTTTATAACAATATAAAATTACATAAATATCCTCAGTCTAGTTATAACACAGAATATCATAGATGATATACTGATACTGATAGCTGATAGAACTAACTTTCTGTGCACTGATGGATAATTTAAAGATACATAAATGTGCAAAAAGATATCAGCTATTGGAAGCAAAGTACTTGTAATTTGTAAATCATAAAACAATTCTCAATCTAAATTTCTTTAAACTTTATAACAATATAAAATTACATAAATATCCTCAGTCTAGTTATGACACAGGATGTCATAGATGATATGCTGATACTGATAGTTGATAGAACTTTCTCTTCTTGCAAGAAAATGAAGAATATGACCCGTAAGATTGTTCGCCACGACGAATTAGAATTATATTGCATTCTTCTACGTAAGTTTTGGTAAACAATTTCTATATAAAACTATATAGAAGAATATTCTAAGCATTTTTGAAAACCATATAACCAAAATTAAAGAAAGCGCCATATTTTAATATCCAGATAAATTATATAAAACAAGAAAAGAATAAAATCGAAATAAAATTTTCCAAAACTATCCAGATACGTGAATAATTTTCAAATAATTTTCAAAGCTATTTTTCCAATCGTTTCTTAACTATCGAGCTTTCAACTAGCCATAGCTCGATTCCAACGGAGCTTACAATACATTGAGGAAAAAAGGTAGGAAGAAAACCTTTGTTACGGTGGAACGACGCGTTAAAAACTTGTTTCGCATACGGTGCGCCGTGCTTCTTTCATCGATGATATTTTTTGTTACCTGGAAATATGAATTATGATATTCCGGTTCGATAGTATCCGTGTAGAACGGCCTGAAAAGCGAAATAGTTGCAAGCTGGAATGAACAGCACTTTCCCCGGTCAAAACGGAATAGAAATTTGAGGCTGCAAAGGCAGCCCAATTCTCTGGCATATTACGTTGCAAAAATTCCCTTTGTAGATTCATAATCCTTCTGCGAAATGCCTGCCGCAGACGGCAACGTTCGTTACACGTACCACTCATGCCATTCCTCACGCCGCGTTTCCAATGAATAGTATTGCAAGCTTGTGTACTATGTTATCGTGTAATTCCTCGACATTTTCTATTCGATATCGATCTTCTTAAAAAACAAGACAGACGACATTCACTCGTGCGAGAAATATAACAAGTTGCGAATAATTTTTATGCGTTTATTATTAGAAGCTTCTTAGTGGAAAGTCTATCTGTTTGTAACGCGAACCAGCTACAAGCAGGTAAACAAAATGGAAAAAAAGAAAGAAAAAAAATGATCGAGATCGTATAACACGCGTCTATGCTTAAACCCTATTTCTAACAATAGGATAAACCTTCCATCGATTTGTCTGTTTTTCTAATATTTCTGTTTAGAATCGCCCTTAAAGTTCGCTATTTCTCAAGTTGACGTGTGATACGAGATGAAGAATAGCGGCACTAAGCGTAACCGAATAGGTGGTAAATGGGTAGGCTTCTAAAATCTCGCACAGGTGATCGGAAGGTGGAACGATAAATTGCAGCCCATCAGTCTTCCGACTGGTCGGTAACGCGTCACCTTGCGGCCTCGGCGTATTAGTTTCACAGGTAAATCCTGCAACATCGCTTCCGAACTCTCGTCATGCGCTCGGTGGCGTGCGGTAAACACATGGCGATTATGTTTTTATCGTCAGACGTTTAATAATGAGCTAATAACGACAAAAAAGCGAACACGTGCAATGAATCGGATTGTCAGAAAACACGATGAAACTGAGAACACGCTGAAGTAAGGCAAAGAAACTGGTTTAAAGCTGAATAATACAATGGAATATGTAGCATAATACGGTAGAGTATACGAAATATCAGAATAGGTTATGCGACAATGGAACATAGACGAATAGTACGTTTTTAAGTAGTAAAACCTGGGATTATAGAGTCATCATGTTCCGTCGGACAAAGATCGTGCCATTTTCTAACCTATAATTTCCAAACTATCAATTAAAATTCAATTAAAGCCTGCACGTTTAATCGCCAAATAACTGGAAATAGCATATTTCGTGGTGAGACCTGTCTAAATTGAGCTACCATGCTACAATTGCTCAATCTTTGTCGTCACTGGGTTGTAGGAATAAAAAGGGGCGTTGAAAGTTCCAACTCACCGACACCAGCAACGTGAATCTTCTTCATCCACGGGTAAATCACACGGTCCCCGTTCTCCTCTTCCTCTTCCTCATCCTCCAGCATGCCCGGCGACCCGTCCATCATTTGATCATCTTCCATGTCATCCTGATCGGAGCCCTCGTCCACGTGATGCTGTTGCTGCGACTGCTGTTGGTTCTGTTGTTGCTGTTGCGTCGGTTGCTGTTGCTGCGAGTTTTGTATATGTTGAGACTGTTGACCGGTAGACGGTTGCTGCTGAAGATCCGGCGAGTTGTCACGATGCAGCTGACTAGAACTCGCCGGACTGCACGCGTTACTTTCGTGCGGTGTCTGCTGTTGACTCGGCTGTTGATGATGTTGAAGACTATCCGGCGGCTGCACATGATTCTGCATAATACCCGGTGATAGCGGAGTGGAGCCGAGAACAGTCGATGCGGACACAGGTGGTTGCTGCTGTTGTGGCTGTTGCTGGTTCTGCATCGACGACGGGCACGTGAGCGGCGGTTGTTGAGCCTCCGGCGGCATCGCCAAGGCGCCCACCGCGTGATGATGAGGATGCAGGCTCGCGTGATGAACGGCGTGCACTTGATGATGAGGATGATGCGGCCCATAGTAGCTACCATAGCCGGCATAGCCGCCGTTTAGCTGCACCGCGGACGACGCTCCATAAGGAGTGGACGCCGCTTGATGATGATGTTGATGATAACCGTACTGTAGCTGATGAGACTGCGGATGATTCAAGTGGTGACCACCCCCGCTGGCGGGAAAGAACTCCGCTCCAGTGGACGGGATGTAGTTGCTCTGACTGTATTCCTCGCTAGGAGGAAACTTTGGATCCACCATCACGGAAGTCGCGGCCAAATGATGGCTGCTAGCTGCCTGCTGGTGTTGATGATGATGATATCCACCGCCGGTGGATGGATTCATGAGAAACGAACTCATGTTTGCGTGGACTTCTCGTCTCGCGACGGCCGATTCCACGATTCGACTCTCGTTACACGCCAAACAATGATCGACGGTAGTCACGGTACCTTTTCAGTTCGTCCGACCCTCCGTCGACGTTCCAGGTTTAATTCATAGAATCTCACGATTCCATGTTGATGATATTCATTGTTGGAAGCGTATACACCGCACTGCACTGTGGCCCGTGGCCGACATCCCTCTCTGCCGCCGCGAGCAGGGTGACTTTTTCCACCGGAGGGGAAAGGGTACCGCGTCTAGACGCAGAAGACGGAAAAGGGAGAAAGACAGGGGGAGAGAAAACGAGCGAAAAGAGCAAGACCACGGAGAGTAGCAGACTCCCGGTGGACAGCTGCTTATCCTCTCCTCTCCTTCCGCCACTTTTGCGATCTTCCACGAAGCTCCGCGGCCTCGTTCACTCCTTCCCGCCCACCGAAGCCCAATTACCATACCACGTGACCGCGGCACCGACCAATCAGAGCTGCTCCAAGCTTGCGACCATGATGGATAGCGCGGCACGCATGCAACACGTGAGTGGCGCCACGAGAACCACTGCGGCAGGTGCACCAACTTCTTTCTTCGTGCCTCCTTCGCGAGCGACGGTCACCAGAGCTCTTCTACGCACTCGTTCTCTATGACGTTAGAATTCTTTACAATTTTTTTTCCTAATCATACACACTTTACACTATTTTATCGACGATAATCTTTCTAACTTTCGATCAATGTCCTCGATGCATTGGAAAAGTTCTACCAATCGCTCGTTAAATCTTCAATTCCGCTGAAATATCCGATCACCATATGACACCTTCTCAAACTCCGATCGATCCCATTCACTTCACACTGATTCTTTCAAGCGATTCGATCCGAGGAACATAGGCACCATCGACCGCCGGCCAAGCTGTCAGAGAGCCATGAAAGTGAGCTCGTCCTGCCTCGGCAGAAACTCGTCTGGCAACTCCGGCAACTCTGTTCCCAACTCCCTCCAGGTCCAACGAGACCGGCTGGCTTCGAGCCGTTGCCGAGAGCCGGGACACCCCCTCTCCTCGTCGTTCCTCTTACTCTGCCGCCAGCTAACCCCACTCCGCGGAAGCACGAGACCAACCCCTGCCACGGAAAGCGTGGATCCTGTGCCCTTATGGGGCCATACTCCAGGGTACCTAGAACGGTATAGTCACTCCTACGGATCTCCTTAACCCGCCTCCATCCTTCTGAAATCCATCTTACGCCAGCATGGTCAATGCTCGACGAAAACCACGCCGATGCTGTCTAACGTTATTGAGATCGTCACATCGGCGGTTAAATGATATCACCATGCTAATTGGCAGATGTCGCTAGGGTGACGCGGCTTTTATCGTATTTGGAGGTTCCTCTTAGTAATAGATGCGTTAGATCGTTCGAGCAAAGCTGCGTATTCGTTAAATGTGCGGATATTTACACAATGCGTCTAATTAAAATGCGCAACGTATCTTAGGTAAAATAATTGATTTAAGTAGCGAAACAAATCTCTATTTAGAAACCATTATCGTATTTCCGCTGATGAAACCATAAATTTCTAGAGAAATTCGCAGTGTAATTACGAATGAATAGAGCGATGTGCGAAGGTACGGTGGAATAGCCATTTAACAATATACAGCGAGTAAATAGAAAATGTCGTACGAGCGTGACTCGCTCGCGAAATATCAAACTCTTGTTTATTTCTCGAATTCACGTTACTAATGCAAATATTCTATTTTCGTTGGTCCGCTGGTCCATTAGGCTGGTAATATTCTTTGTTAAAACGAGGTTATCAATGGAGCAACTATTCACGGTCGATCGTCTATCGGCGAGCGTGATTATCAGAATGTCTGGTCGGCCGCTGTGCACACGGAATCACGCGTTACGTAAGACGTTTCGACGCGGACCAAATTGAAAGTAATGGCTGCGGCGTTCTTTCACCGCGTGTTTATATTAGTGCTCTACAAGTGTCTCACTGCACTCGGTCAAGTACGTCTACCCGCGATCAGCTGCGTGGAGCAAAGCATATAAAGCGCCGAGTCATTACACAAAGAGCACACTCACTCTGTTTTGCCGTGCTACGACAATGTAGGATGGCGAGGCTTCTCTCGACCAGCCGTTTTACCGTTTAGCATTTTACTTTTGCTAGTCGAGACTGAACGATGCTGAATACAGCAACCCGACAGTGGAATCTGCAGCGAAAGTAATTTCATAAAAGAAGGTATGTTTAATAAAATCAGCTAGACGTAAATTAAATAGAAGAAATTTTAGAAAGGTTAGAAAAATAGTAGTCAAATTTCAGAAATCAGTTACCCATTTCGAGCAACACAACTGTGCCACAAGAAGCCATGAAAAATACTCGAGGAATAAGAAGAATATCGTGTGCCATTAAAGGGGCGATAATAAAGAAGAATAGAATAGAAGAATAGCGGAACACGAAGGGGTGGCAATTGAACGAGCCCTGAGAGCGCGTCACCTGTTTTTCCCCCGGTTTTGCGCTTCCTCGAGTCGAGGCTTTTTCGTTAAGCAAGATACGACGCCACAGTTATTTTTCTATTTCTCTTACGGCCACTTGCTGCCTCTCCAGGACGAAAGGAACGCCGCGTCGAGTGGAATCTGCGAAGGGGGTTGAAGGAGCTTGCGGATGACGTAAAACGAGAGCAAAGAGGGTTGTGCGGACGTTGTCTTCTCGTTTTGCGGATCGAACTCTGTCTCCACCAACCTACGCTCGCTCTAAGCTTCCGTCTTCCTCGTTCAACCCCTGTCCACCCCCGCGACACCGTCTTCTGGTAACATTTCTTCTTTATCCAACATTCAGCCGCGCACGTCTTGCCGGTTCTCTGCTCGAGCCCTCGTCGCTCCTCTTCTCTGCTCTTCCGGCGAAACACAATCAATCACATTTGCCGGTGAGCCGGCATGACACCCCCCTTTTACACCCACAGCCACCCCTGCACACGTAGTTCGTCAACGACGATTCCCTCTCGTTCTCCCTCGCCATCTCCCTTCCACGCGATCGTCGCGATCTCCCAAATGACGATTATCGTGAGATCGCCCATGAGAGCTCACCGACATGCGCCACGTGCGCCACGAGGGCTTCCAGTGCAACTGACCAATTAAACATGAAACTTTCTGTCACCCTCTTGGTTCACACTCTATGTGGATTTTCTAGGATTTCTTGTCATTCGACTTCTTGGATAGTTAAAGTAACGTAATTTAGTGCTGGAGTTCTTGTAGGAATTCTTCTCTCACTTGTATCCAAGCTACCAATATGCTATTTTGTAAGTGTAATATTCTTTAATTAGTAGAAAGTTGTATATACAATTAGTGTCTTTTCTCTAGCGAAGAAAGTGGTGTATCAAGAGAATTTAGATTTCCTTTCGTCTTTAT